>NW_022145595.1:19249498-19509498 GCF_000002235.5 Strongylocentrotus purpuratus
CAATAATCAAACGACAATGTATTTTGTATTATTTTTCCATCTTTTTTCCATGAACATCAGAAATACATTATTGAAAAATGTTTGTGTTCTGTTAACACAACAGTTAAACAAAAATATTATCTTGAGTAGTCAATTTTATTTATATTATAAATGTAAATTACCTTGAATATGATTATTTATTTGTTTAATGAAATTAACGAAATCCCTGTATTGATGGAAAAATATGAAGAAAACAAATTATATTCATATAGGTCCTCTAAAAAAAAAAAACATGAGAAAAATATGGTGTGATCATATTTCACTTGAAACCTATCCGGCAGTGAGCCATCGTCGTTGCTGTTCAAAAAATAACATAAAACACGATCGCTAAACTTTCATCGGAATTCATCTCAATCTCCTCTTTCTTTACTTTCTTTCTCTTACTGCCTTTCATCTCGATTAGTAGAAGCAGAAGACTTTATTGGATAATTTGTTTAGTAAAAGGCTAGGATCTCCTTCTCTCTCTCTCTCTCTCTCTCTCTCTCTCTCTCTTTCCCTCTCTCGCTCTCTCTCTGTGTCTCTGTCTAGTGCTCTGCCTCTCTCTCTCTCTCTCTCTGTCTCTCCCCATATATCTCTCTCTCTATCTCACTCTCTCTCTCTTATACTTCCCTCTCTATGTTGTGTTTTCTCTTTCTCTCCCGGCCTTCACGTATATATTTTCAGTTTCCTTCCTATTAACATAAATTTCTATATCGAGACCATGCACAGCAATGGAAGCAAAAAGGACTGACAATTCTATAAAATTTGACAATATCACCTTCTCAAAAAAACACTTTAATGAACATAACCCTGCATTGCTTACTTATTTTGTCAAAAAGCAGCGGCACAACAGTGATATACGTTATGTTTTCATAAAACCCGGAACTCCGCACTAAGAAAGAATGATCGAATACTATTTTTGTACATCTTTTGTCTGAGGTGGTGATGAAAAATATAAACTCAAGAAAGCAACAACAAAAATGGCAGCACAAAAAAAAATAATTAAAAATCAATTTCTTACTCATCAAAACAACATTTTAGAAGGTTCTTACGATATCTGTCCTGCAACCTATTTGAATACAGTGGATGCACTGGGAAGTTCTTGATTGTCATCAGACGTTTCATTTATGAATTATATACATGACTTGTATACTACTAGTAAGTTTCTTCATTAATTTTTTGCAAATGAAAATGAATAAAAACCCTGTGGAGGGAAAAAATGCCCCCCCCCCCCAATGATAATATTATGTTGTCTTCTCTCTTTCTCTCCCGGCCTTCATTATATATTTTCAGATTCCCTCCTATTAACCTCAATTTCTATATCTGGAACATGCACAGCAATGAAAGCAAAAAGGCCTGAAAATTCTATAAAATTTGACAATATCACCTTCTAAAAAAAAAACTTTAATAAACATAACCCTGCATTGCTTACTTATTTTGTCAAAAAGCAGCGGCACAACAGTGATATAAGTTATGTTTTCATAAAACCCGGAACTCCGCACCAAGAAAGAATGGTCGAATTTCATCCTTGTACGTCTTTTGTCTGAGGTGGTGATGAAAAACACTAGCCCAAAAAGCAACAACAAAATAGGCAGCAAAAAGAAAAATATCCCTTTCTTACTCATCAAAACAACATTTCAGAAGGTTCTTACGAAATCTGTCCTGCAACTTATTTGATTGCAGTGGATGCACTGGGAAGTTCTTGATTGTCATTAGACGTTTCATTAAATACAGAGACGTCTATCTACCTTTAATCACTTCTTCTTCTTTCAGCCCTTGAAAACCACATCTTCCTAACGTTTTACCCAAGTCTGCAGAATTTAAAGGGAATATCATGATCCGCTTTATGGTTTGCTCGGCTTTCCTGGTTTTACTGCAGTGTGTGTGTCTCGCTCGGGCAGGTAAGGTTTTTATTTAATATTCTTGTATTGCTTTAACACAACATAGAGATTGGGCGATTCGATGACTTTTCCTGGCTTGCAAAGTGGCCGACAGTTGACTGTATACATATACCAATGCCCCCCCCCCCCCCTTTGTGTGCTTTACTTGAGCAGGAAAGTGTTATAATATGTTACTGCTTCCATATATTTATGAATATTAGGCCAGTCGATGTTTTTCCCGGGCTTATAATTGGCCGACAATTAATATACCACGAATCTTTTTCGGGAAAAAAGTCTTACCGCAATGGGTGTGCTTTACTTGGGAAGCTAAGGGTAATTTTTGTTTTGCTTTAAACATATATAAAATTGGTTGATCCGATGATAATACTTTCTTTTGGGTTTGCAAAACGGATCGTGATTATTGACTTTGGTTGGTTGTTGTTGTTGTTGTTGTTTTATTGTTTTTTTACCGGACTGCTAAGAAAACATGTGTATGCTTGTAAGTAAGCAAAATTAGAGGCTTTCGGTAACACCACGTGGTATCCTTACTGAAAAGGCTGTTAATAATTTTATCAAAAGAACCCGCTTATGGGGCGTTTAGAAGAATGAGGAAAAACGTAAATAAAAGGAAAGGAAAGGGTAATGGAATAGAGTTTCATGGTTCATGAAACTTTCACACGAGATTATTTTTATGGTGTCAGGTAGACCAATTAAAAGATGAGGTGAAATGGGAAATTGGAAGGAGTGGTCGAGATGGCAAAGGTTGTGAGCAGATCACAAAAGTTGAAGAGTAAAAAGTGCAATAACTGTTGGTATGCCGATGAAGAGTAGATCTGAATTGAATATGAAATTGCATTATTCTTTCGTGGGAAAGGAGTATAATGTCTTGATGTGTTTTAAGATTGTCCTCTATTCATCATCTGGAGAGTAAAACCACTTATTGTTATACAGAAAGCCTTACAATCGCGGACAATAACGTTGCCTACACTGAAACGGGAACAATTCTTAAACTTGTGACACCGCATAGGCCACGGGTGCCCGTTGTGTGTTTATGTTAGGGGTAAGGGTAAAGGATTCGGGATTAATTTTCCTATTACCCCCAAATGGTACATGGTGATTAAGAAATAGATATTTAAAGGAATCCGGTAACTTTGTCTCAGATTCTGAAAAAAAAATCCTGGATTTAGCCCATACTGCAGTGATGATTATAAACCTTTAGTTCAGTCAGGAACCCCATGATTTTAAGCCGATCGCCTGTCTGATTATCAAGATTTTTATGATTGGAAATCAAAACCAAATTTTGCGTTTTCCTAACGGTTTTCATAACAATACAGTGTACTGCGGAAAACGAGTATGGTAAAACCGGTCACTCAAAGATTTTTTACTTTTTTGAGGCACCGATCGTTTTGAATCACAATTTTTTTTAGGGCTTCAATATTACACCATATCACAGACACCGTTAATACGTAGGGCTGTGCACCTCAGATTTAACATTGTTAAACGATACCTTTTAGCGGAGACCGATGGTATCTACTCATTTTGAGACGGACACGACTGTAAAGACTTTCGATAAATCAACCTGATACGATTATTTTTATAGTAATAATAATAAATAATAAAAACGTTACTTATAAAGCGCTTACCACCGAAGTTTCTAAGCGCTATACACACAAAATAGACTGATATACAATTACATAGTGTGGTCAATGAGCTACTGAAATGGGTGAACAATACAACGGCGTTTCATTGATCACGCATTCCGGAATAAGAGTCCACTGCCTGGACTGTTTCAGTGTCGCACGCCCAATCAGTTGAGAAAATAACGCACTCTCAACGCTAAAACGGAGATGGTCCTTGCCTTTCATTCTTACCCTAAACGGGTGCGCGATCTGTGTGGGATCCGTGTAAAGCATCGGTCACAAAGGTCATTACAAACTGCTACGCATGCCGTACGAACGATTTTCAGACAATGGAAATTCGGGAAGACAATGGAAAAACAGGGAGATTCGTACGAACCTTTGTGACCGTAGCTTAATGGAGGTAGATGATTGAAGAATAAAAAATATTTAGAAACGGACAGAATCTGCACTGTTCGAACTTCATTCTCGTGTGATACTGACCCTGATTTGATTTCTTGAAAGTCTTTGCGATTGTGACTGGGATGTAATCGTTGAATTAGTAACACGTCCTGGGCCTAACATAAAAGCCCACCGCCGACTACACGATCTGGCTACGATCTGATTTAGGAAGAATTGCAATAGCATTTGAAATGAATATTCAAACATTATTATAGAATCTGCCCGAGGAGCTGAATAGTCATTTAATTGATCAAATCTAAATTTCAAGGGATTTCGTGCTTCCTTGGAGGGGAAAGCTAAATCAGCTGGCGTCTGACCAATAAATCGATGTTTTACAGCCGAAAACTAGAGGGGTTGAATGCACTAAAATTCTGGTTGCTAATATTCTTATCATTATTTAAAGTTATGTTTGGATTTATGTATCTAAATTTGGATCCAAGAAGGATCGTATAGTGTTCCATGTGCAATGCTTTTTAAAGACATAAAATAAACGATTGTTTGAGATGTGTATTACAACCCCCCCCCCCCCCCCCCCCTCCTCTAAAAATGTTTTTGTACACTGGGCTTAAGTCTTATAGAAGCTCGGTGATATTGTGTTAATTGTTCGCATGTGAGAAAGTCGGTTAGTGAACGAAAATTGAAATTAGGATGTTCTAAGTTGAAGTCTTTTGGTTCCACAGGTGAAATGTTTGTCTCGGGACCTGCATATAAACTCAGCATGTATACGTCCAATGAAAATAGGTCATTCATTGGCGCAACTTTATCCAACCTGGCCATCCAAAGTGTACCAACAGGCGTCGCATTCGACTATCGGACCCGGATGTTGTACTGGGCAGAACAGGGTATAAATGGAACGGGTTCGATCAATCGCGCTAAACTTGATGGAACAGACCAAGAAGTGATCGTTGTTCGTGATTGGACCATTGGTAAGTCATGCTCTGTCCGTCTGTCTGTCTCTCTGTCTCTCTGTCACTCCCCTCCTCTCTCTCTCTCTCTCTCTCTCTCTCCCTCGCTGTCACGCCCCCTCCCCCTCTCTCTCTCTCCCTCTCTGTCACTCCCCTCCCCCTCTCTCACTCTCTCTCTCCGTCGCTCCCCTCCCCCTTCTCTCTCTCTCTCTCTCTCTCTCTCTATTTCTGTCCTCCTGTCTCTTACCATCTCTTTCTTTCTCTCTCTCTCTCTTTCTCTCTCTCTCTCTCTCTCTCTCTTTCTCTCTCTCTCTATCTCTCCTTTTTTCCTCCTTCTTATTATGGTGTGGTCCCTAGCCGTATGTGCCATTGTGATGTCATTTCTTTTTTAATTATAAAAAACTTGCTCGCAAAGGCTTTCGAGAAATAGACTCAACTTAATTACCATACTCTATATGGTATGTCCCATATAAATTGGATTACGTAATGCTTCGCTGTTACATTCTCACATTTCAGAAGGTGGTGGATATTAGGCTGCTAAGGCTGCTACACTAAACAAGATCGTAACAAAATTGGAAAGATTGACCCCCAGGCAATTTCAATTTTGTTGTAGTATATCCCTTAGAATGTTCGGATTACGTGACAGATCACTGAAAACAACCTGGTAATGGACAAAGCTATTGAAATTGCCTAATATTGAGTTTTCAAAAGTCTTTGCGATCGTGTCTAATTTCCCCAGAAAAAGGAGAGGGATGGCATATCTTACCTAGTTGCTCACCTTCCCTCTCTCGTACTGAGCTTAAGCCCTGTTGCTACGAGGCGTCATTTCGCTGCCGCAGAACTGCGTCAGCGGCTGCGTCAGCGAGGTATTTGAAGCGCCCTGTGACAAGTTTTAGAGTTATATCTTGCATGGTGTGATGGCAAAACATTGCGTTGACTGGTGCATGTACTTAAAGGGATAGTTGAGTTCTGTTTTCAGACCGCAAATGACTTCAAAGTACATGGTTATTGCTCTTATTCTTATCTATGACATTTCTAGTGCCCTTTTAGACCCTAAAATTGCTATGAAGGTAATTTTAGACCCCAAAATGTGAGAAATTTAGCCAATACGATCGTACCAATTCAGCCCCACTGTCCAAAAAATACGGTGACCGTTAATTAATTATTTAATAAAAAATAACAATACATGTGCCGGCTGGTTGTGCGTAATATAACCAACAGGAAAATGCCAACAAAAAAAAGCCAACATCGGCATTGGCTGAAATACGACGTATGAAGCGCTATTTCGTTTATTCAACGGCTTTTTCAAATTATCTAATAGTTGTGGTGATACACCAGCATTATAAATCATGAAATGTATGGATATTTAAGCCGTCTCTGAACCGATTTCGAACAAACAAAAGTGATTTTGTCATTTAAATTGTATGTTCTTTCAAATTTGACACTCTGTTTTTCATTATCCCACAAAAAAATTATTTTGTGTTGCGCCCTCATATCCTGTATAGGCTATATTGGCACAAGTGAATATAATGCAGAGGTGTCGCGGTAGAGTGGTTCATCCACTTGTGTCTCAGTCCAAGGGTTAAGGGTTCGAATCCCAGCTCCGCATTAACGTCCTTTGGCAAGAAGTTTATCGAATTGTTCAACTCTCCACCCAGGTGTTAATGGGTATCCGCTACATGATTTGGCCGCCAGCTATGACCGGGATAAGAATGTCGGAGAGCCTGGGCATCACTAGCCTCTTGTCAATGCCCTCGCGCTGTTGGAGTCTCTAAATTCTGACGAGCGAAGCGAGTCAGAGTTCTCTGACTCGCTTCGCTCGTCAGAATTTAGAGACTCCAACAGCGCGAGGGCATCGACAAGAGGCTAGGGCATCACAGCCTGACGGACATGTCCGCTATATAAGCCACCATATAAAGGCCATGCATTGAAATGATGCTTCGTGGGCAAACGGCTTAGCAGTATAGGATATTCTGCCTTTTTTCGTATCTCTTCGTACATGATGGATCTGCATTTTAAAAATTAACAAAAAACATGATAATAATATTAATATATCTTGTTATTTTATTTCAGGCACTGATAAAATTGCACTGGATACCGTTCGTAATAGAATATACTGGTGTGACAAGTATAACATCAGTTCAGCGAACTTGGATGGGTCTAATCAAACAATACTGACTATCCTTGACCCAGGCCCCTTAAAATGTGATATCGCTGTAGCTAAACAAAGTGGGTAAGAATTTTAGTCTTTGCTGCTCCTCATAATGCATACAAAAGGAAAATAAATTTTCCTTTTGAATTATCAAGCATGTCATTTGTATACTAAGCTGTAAATGCTCTTTCAATATCAAAGTAATATTTAAGGAGTGATAAGTTTCTAATTCGTACAAGTCCCCTTCTCAGTCTCCTATTTCACAGTCGGAGCAAAAATATCTCGGGGCATTTTCTTCCTGCCACCGCCCGCCCCCCCCCCCCAAAAAAAAGGGGGTGAAGGGGGTTACGAAAAATTCTTCATAAGCCTGAAGAGTTTTGGGGGAAGAGGGTGGGGGTCGAAGAACCGCTCCTGCTTTCAGCACTTAGCTATATGGCACGTTACTGTTACTCGAAAGGACATATTTCAGTCTGAAAAGGTTAATTATGATTTACTTTGTATTCATTCTTGCCCCGGCGCACAGTGGGCCAGGGAGGAACCAAAGTGCGCCAAAACTAAGTTTGGGTGATTTATTTTTTTCAATTTTTTTCTTGCGCAGTTGAAAGGTAATACATAGAGGAATACCTCAGTGAAATATTTAATTCCGGTATGCACAATAAGGGTATAAATTTACTACTTCAAACAGCAAAATCCTACATATTCACAGTTTTAGTGCAAAAGTGACTCATTTTATAAATCTTTCAATTCAACATGAACTTTTTAAGTTCTTGACATGAAATTGCTCTCACATATTCCTGATAGTTCATTGCGTTGAATGAATGGGTTAAAATTAATAGAAACACAATCTTCATGATATATTATAGGGTAATTCACTGAAAAATGGACTAATTATCCATGTTTTTTATAAATCCAGAAGAAATGTTTAGATCTCCGCGGTGTACCGCTTAAATTTTAGAACCACCATTTCCTCTGATGTCTAAGCTTCAAGTTGATACCAAATTTGGCTGCCCGATCTTGCCCGTTGTTATGTTAGAGCCGATTTCCTTGCCACATTGCCCCGAAAAATGTGGGTTTTTGGGGTCCGCGGCTGAATCATGAAGGATTCGTGGTCATAAATCACGGCGCGAGGGGGCGCGTGACACTTGTTCTGACACCGCGGACCAAAATAAACACATTTTTCGGGGCAATGTTGCAAGGAAAACGGCTCTTACATAATAACGGGCAGAATCGGGCAGCCAAATCTGGTATCGACTTAAAGCTTAGACATCAGAGAAAATGTTGGTATTAAAATTTAAGCGAAAATCCCTGGAAATCCACACATTTCTTCTGGATTTATAAAAAATAAATCCCCAAACATTAGTTTTGGCGCACTTTGGTTCCTCCCTGCCCACTGTGCGGCGGTTTACCGCGGCATATGTGAGAGAGGCTTTATTGTGTCTTGTTTAATTCTTTGTTTCTCTGTTTCATTTGTTTTTACACAGATTCATTTTTTGGGCAAAGCAGTATTCTGTTCAACGTGCAGACTTAGACGGAAAGAACCCAATGGTCGTTAAATCTAATGATCGGGTATTTTTTGTTGATGTGAACTACAATGGTGCAAATATTTTGATTTTTTAATATCTATTTAATGAAATTTCCATATCCGTATTTATCAACCTTGTTACAAATTCTTCCTTGGCAGAAATGCATATGATATTGTATGATTTAAAAAAATATTAAAAATTCTTATAATCACGTAAGTCATCTCATATTCGAGCACGCAGCAATGTGGTGTCTTTGGATCTTTTATTTTTCTAAAATCTTATCAAGTTTAAGATTTCAAGCTTGGTTTATTTCTTTATTTCACAGTCTTTACATGAATAAAATATTATCAAACAATGAAAAGTGCGTTGTTCAGTGGAAAAAAGGTAAATTTGATAGATCTCTAAAATTAGTAAGGATTATATTTAGCTGTGGAGTACATTATTATCATCATTGTTAATATTATTATTGTTACTATTATCATCATTATTGTTATTATCATTTTCAATATTATTATTATTATTATCATTATTGCTTTTATCATTATCGTTATCATCATTACCATGATACATAATTGATACTTCAATATGTGTGGAGCTGCTATATTCATTCTGCCGCTAAAGCGTACCCCTGCGTACCCCTGCTCAACACGATAACAATGATACCAATAACAATAATGATACAGATTATTATTGCACGTTTTCTAACAAAATAAGTCATAGAAGGCGCTACAATAATTATTTGCACTAAAAATTGTAATAAAGCAGCCTTAGTTGACTCTACGATCCACTTTTCTCTTTTAATCGCAAGAATCAAGAGTCTACTGGATTCAATTGACCGTCGACTGGCTTGTCGGTTCGGCTGATACGAATGGCAGCGATGTTCGGATTTACACAATGCTACAATCCACACAACCTTGGGGTTTATATGTGCACGGGTCACGTGAGGAAATATTCACCAGAGGTAATGATTCACACATCGTGATGTACGACCCGCAGACCACATTGACAACACCAATCGTCGAGCTAGAGCAGTATGCGTTTACAAAATACTTCGACATATTTATAAACGATTGTAAGTATAGAATTTATTCTGAAAACTATGTTATCTTTTAAGAACATAATTGTCGACCGAGAGACTTTGGTGTTGCTTTGCAAGTCAAGTCGACATAAATATACATAAACGATCGCAAGTTTGGGAATTTATTGTTTAAATATCACGTTATCTTTTAAGTTGGTAAAGAGATTTTATGTGTTATAGTAAATCAACATTAGGGGAAAATCGTTGGTTAATGTCCACGCAAAACATTACTAACTGAGTACGTTTGTAGTTTAAAGAGACATCTTCGAAAGCACCAATGATAAGTGTTAATTCCCGCAATGTTAGTGTTTTTTTAATTTAAAGCATCATTTACCCTGACATACAAGTTAACTTTTTTCTTTTTAAAATATGGCCAAACGTATTCAATGTCACTTTTCTAACATTATCGATCATTATTATATTCAGTATTATGTTATGAATAAGGGGATTTACGAGCTACTAAATGAGAGAAACAGGCACATTTAAAAAATGTCGGAAGATGGGGGTCCGCTGATAAATTCTTTATCTTGACATTTTGAAATAGCCCATGCATCATTACGGGGAGTTGCAACATGTTTGAATTATTATCGTCTCACCCAAACACTAGCATATAAGAAAGTAAGAAACAATAAAAATCACGAAAATTAACAAATTTTTCCTTATAACTTATGCTTGATTGAAGTCTCCCACTTACTAACTCTCAACTGCTCATGCGCATATATTAACAAATTCATAATTACATGAATATGTATATTCGTAACAAAGTACACGACCTTCTCTTTAAAGTAGATTTTGGGCATTTATAAAGACCATTCTAAATATATTGTGCAATCCAAAAACAAGTGTTGTACTTCAGTTGAGACCCATTACTTTTTTCGCTGATGTTGCTCCTATTTTGTCCATGATCTGGGCCCTCATGCCCACCCCACCTCACTGTGTGTCCATTTCCCATCTTTTTTTGGTTAAATACAATGAATCATTGCTCCTTTTT
Organism: Strongylocentrotus purpuratus; assembly: GCF_000002235.5. Classification (NCBI taxonomy): domain Eukaryota; kingdom Metazoa; phylum Echinodermata; class Echinoidea; order Camarodonta; family Strongylocentrotidae; genus Strongylocentrotus; species Strongylocentrotus purpuratus. The sequence continues at coordinate 19,260,124 of NW_022145595.1, forward strand.
ACATAAAAAACAGTTATTCTGTTCGCCACGTTGCCCCCCCCCCCTCCCTCTCCCTCTCTCTCTCTCTTTTTAGTACCGAAGTCTCATTACGGGCAAAAAATGTTACATTCACTCAAACCTATACCTTTACCTCCACAGTGCCTGTACCCATCATCCAACCGTTGCCTTACATCCAAATCATCAGTGAAGGACACACGGTATCTCTGACATGCTTGGTCTCCAATTCAACTTTAAATGAGGTCATCGCGTGGGACCACGATGGCGTGATCGTCAGCCGAGCTGATCTCCTCTTGATGCGTAACCATAGTTACGCTCTGAATGTAGTGGAGTATGATGGTTCCACCCATCTTTGGGTCGTTACCATTGGTAACGTGAATGTCACGAGGGATGCAGGGACTTGGACCTGTGTTTTGGCACCAGAGCTATCTCTACAAAAAGAGTCTATCCAGCTTGGTATAGGTATAATGTCATTTTTTTCAATATGCACATCATGATATTGATGATCTGTGTTTCAAACTATTTATTTAATTAGTCACTTGGTTATTGCTCTCAAAGAAAAAGAAACCAACGGCATCACATGATCAATCATTTATTTCCAAAAATCTTGTCTCAGAATATACAACACTTTGACTAAAATCCTTTAATGAGCACTTTCGAGATTCTTTGGCATTCCTATCGTTCTGTTATTTTCATTCTTTTCATTGTTCATGATCTCTGGAAAGAGCATGAAGTGGCCCAGTAGAAAGAAAAAGGGATTAACGGATTAAGAGTAGGCGTTAATTAATGCTGTTAGAAAGATAAATGGATTAAGAGAATAGGGTAAATAGTATGATAATCAAATGGGGAACACGTCCTCTCAAACAAAAGGGAAGGGTTATATGAGAAAATGAGGGTATCCCCTTTAGGAAGGGAGGATGATGTTCCTTTTGTTTACATGATTCATAGGAGATTTAAAGGCATATGGGCCGTGGGAGTTGGATAATGAGGGTATCTCTAATAAAGCCCATCCTCGCTAGTTTGGCCAGGAGGGATAAAACCACCCTGCGTGATCACTGGCAGGTGGTTATCTCATTAAATCAGCTCTCAATTAACATTAGAAAAGGGGATCATGGGGGACCAATGGTCACTTATTAGGCATTGTTTGCTATATAAGGGCGCAAGTAGCTATAAGTAGTGCAGTGGGGCCTTAAGGAAGGGAAGAGGTTGTTCCTTTTGTTTACATGATTCATGGAGGAATTTATTTATTTTTCTCCATACATGGGCTGAATTTAAACATATTTGTAATAATTATATTTAGGGTGCATGTATGATTGAACATTTTCTGAGGGAAAAATCGAATTTTCAAATGGGATGGGAGCTCGCAAAATGTACGTCACATGGTTCCCAATTTTTTTTTGACTGATAGCAACTTCTAAACTTCATAATTTTCATATTTCCAATCGGAATTCGCTCAGCCTTTCTCCGACCTGTTTCTCTCATTTTCTTCTTCTCTTCAACGTAATACCAGGGTAGAATCACCCTTTAACACCCGGCCGTGCATATTTTGATGAATGGCTGTCAGTCTTATACTAATCCATTTTCATGTTTGACAGAATTTAAACCATACTTTCGTTGGACAAAAGACAATCGTCTTCTTTTTACCAACCCCAAAAGGTCTTTTATTGACTGGTCTCATCTACCAACGAAATGCCGATCAACGTTATAATTGAAAATATTCAGGATCGTCACAAAGGTGTATGAAACATCATAGACTTGACTGTATTTCTGATTGGTCTTTTCAATATTGGGTGTAAATCGAAATGCAAATGTAACATTGAAGTTACAAGACCATGTAAACTGAAGTTGTAATATCGTCTCTCGATGCAGAAAATTAGTTCAGGAAATCGTCATAAGCATGACAAACTAATACCTGAGTCACATCGTCAAACCGCCTCCAAACTGACAGATTCTTCGCCGTTGTGGGCAATGTAAAGTTTTTTTGGTCTGGTGTCGGTTTACTTTTTGTGTGGCAATAACATTACTTATCTTTTCGTCTTTTCGTTCTATGTTCCCGCTTTCAGTATGAATACCCTTTGCCATTTTTTCCTATTCCTATTCGCTCTTCTCTATGAAAATGGGGAAAAGCAAACCCAAACAGCCAACAGAGGAGATATACGTGCCACAGATAGATAGAGACATAACAGTAGTCTTCACATTTTATTTCAGACCTCCTATTGAGCCTGGACAGCATAACATCAGACACAGCGACTTTGTCTTACACTGCTGTACCAGGTGCTTTTCTCTACACAATTTCATATTCAGATGGCTTAACTACAAACACCATGCAGTCTCTTACAAATTCGGTCGTTATCCCAAACCTTAACCCTGCCACCTCATATAATTTCTGGGCGACGAGTTCATCCATCAACGGGCAGCGGTATGTCGGTTCTGCATCTGGATCAACAGGTATATTGTTTGTTTTCTTTCATGGATCTTTTTCTTTTCTTCGTTTTATTTATTAGAAATGTTGCTTTGGTAATACGTGTGATAGATAAACAAACACCAAACCAAATCATTACGATCAGGTGAAAGTCTTTTGGTTATGTGTTTTGGGTTTTTTTGGGTACGGATATGTTATATGCCGAATTCAAACAAAAATCTAATAAGAATTCTTACCATATCCTTTTATCGAGTAAAGATTGGTTAAAAAATCACGGAAAATTTGATAAATTGTCTGTTTATCACTGCCCGAAAAAATGACTGAAATTTTCGATCAGTTGGGAATCGCAGATAAAAAGCACTGTATGATGTCCGCGCTCGCTCAAATAATATTTTAACACGTAAACCAATGGGTATCCGCCACTGAAAGGGCGGATACCCAGTACCCAGTACTACCCAGTACTACGGCCGTAGCTCCTTCACCTTCAATGCTCCCACCCTCAGGAACTCTCTCCCGCTCGCCATTAGAACTGCACCTTTCATCCAGACCTTCAAGACTGCACTTAAGACCTACCTTTTTAAGAATTAATTATTATCATGCTTTGCTATCTATAATTTCAATTGAAATTGTATATGCCTATAACTTGTAATATATGAATAAAATCTTGAACCATAATTGTTGTATCATTATTTAAGAATGAATTATAATGTTTATCTATCTAGTTACTGTTAAATTATTTTAGTTAAGATCTTGTCAGAATTTTTGTTTTAGGATAGTTCAATAGTAGATGCATGTAATTAATTAAGCTTGTAATACAATGTAAAGCGCATAGAGACATACCTTGTATAATGTGCTATAGAAATATAATTTATTATTATTATTATTATTCACATCATGCCAAGATATCTTCATTTTATATCTCTTGTACACTTTCGTAAGATTTATACTACATAAAAAGGAAGGAATTTATCTCGTTTTTCGGAATAACTACACTTCTCATTCGGGATTAGTTCTCCTTTAAAGATAAAGTCTAGTTATGGTCATGCGATTGCATTGTGAAAGAAACGTTGTGGAATCGATCAAAAAAGGTTGATCATCTAGCGTATAAGTATTGGTGTGTACTGCAAGATTCTGGAATCATCAAAATGATTAGAAATTTGGCCCAGTCTTCGTAAAGTTACAAGCACTGTACACAGGAAGATGTATATGGGACTATACGCACACCTGCGCGACACGTGCGTTTATCTCTTACACACCAATAGATCAACTAATTTACCAAATATATCAATTAGTAGGCGGTTTCCCGGCAACATTTTTATCATATTTAGTCAAAACATATTCTTTCACATGATTGGTAATAAGAGCTTCCATTTCATTTTTTGAAATTGGGGCGTTTCAAATACTGGTCTTTACATTTAAACACGCATGGACAATTATTTCAGTTCAGTTTTGAATACATAATAATGTCGGTAAACATATTAGGTTTAACAGAACTGACCACGGCTCCAAGTTAAAGTTTATTTTAATTCTCTTCCTTTGGCAAAAATCCAATTCAAGCTTAGCTTTTTTTAAATGCTATGGCAACGTTAATAGCTCGTCACTACACGGGAACGCATTTTAGGAAATTGTTCAGTTTCAAATATTGCAATGTTTTAGTTGTCAAATGAGACCATATCATTATGTTGCATTCACTCAATTTGGAAATTTTGACCTTAATGTTCACCTATTTATGGAATCGCCGGTATACTATTTTGTTCAACTTAATCATAAACCTAAGCTAAGACATATCTAGGATTTAAAAAAGAATTACCACTCCCCTTGATACTAAAACTGATTTTTCTTGTTATTGATAGTAGCATTTGCCTATTATTTTTCATCGACGGAATTACTTCTACGACAGATCTACAGACAGAAGTCAATGTTGATAGTGTATCAACAACATCAGTAACATTATCATGGACGCCTATTCCTGGAAGCTTTTTCTACCGGGTATTCTACACTGGGCCAGATTGGCTAGAACGGTCGGGGAATCCCACTACCGATCCCACAACAACCGTTACAGGTCTTACTCCTGGAACTATGTATACCTTCCGTGTGGAATCAACTGACCAAGCGGGACAAAGAGTATTAGGCAATGTAGCAGCCTCTACAGGTATGTAATGTTTGCAAGATTTCAACATGTGTAGAACAGGAAGAGGACATCTTGAAAAAATAAATCATTTCAATTATTAAACAAGAAATACCAACTATTTAATGGAATGAAAATGAAATATACGATGTAAGAAGGAAGAAAAGAAGGTGAAGTCTTATAAAAGAATATTTTGGATGTGTATGCATTACATCATCAAGGAATGGAATAATATTTATCAGAATCGATTCGTAATGTCAGTGTTCGTGGATAGAAAATAAGTAGAAAATGACGGCAACCCAGCACCTGTGTAAGATAAGTTGATATTATATATAAAAGTATATCTTTCTTTCTTTGAATTTTTTTAATCAAAATCTAATTCAATATTTATAAATCAAAGTACAAGTGTAGCTCATGATTATTCACTTATTATTTGATTAGAGAAAGGACCTGTCATAACTTTTGACGCTAAAGTAACAGTTCCTCGTCTGTATATATATATATATATATATATATATATATATAATATTAATTTGAAACAATATTTCACATAGGTCATTAAAAACAAAACATGAAGGCTTGAAATGATTTAGTATTTTTTTGCTTGCCAACTGCTTTTAAATATTCTGAAGAAGAAACAAAAAGCTTTTGATACAAATATATGTCGGGTCGGGCGTACAAGAGGTTCGGACACCAACAAAATGTGTTCGTCTGACCCCCTGTATCTTCAAATCACAGAATGGTTGTGTGCTTCCTTTGGAGTATTTACAGATATGAAAGTAGCTTTGATTCTTTATTTAGAAAAAATTATTTCTTCTCGTTTTCTTTCTAAAGAAAACAAACTTTTGTTTGGAAAAAAAGGTAGGACAAACATGTACAAGTGCCTATTTTTGTAATTCGTGATGAGAAGAAGATTCATCGTTTGATTAATTGAATATTTTCATGTTTTTGATCTTATTTAATGACAACTTCAACAAAATAAACTAATTTATTTTATTTTTTCTATGGAATTGACCGGTAAATCAGTTTGTGCAACTTAATCAAAAAGTTATTTTTAAGGAAATATTTAGGATGCTTCTTTTCCTCCCTCCTTGATACTAATACTGATTTTTCTTGTTATTGCAAGTAGCATTTTCCTATACATTTTCATCCATGGAATTCTTTCTGCCTCAGATCTCCAGACAGAAGTCAATGTTGATAGTGTATCAACAACATCGGCAACATTATCATGGACGCCAATTCCTGGAAGCTTTTTCTACCGGGTATTCTACACTGGGCCAGATGGAGTAGAACAGTCGGGGAATCCCACTACCGACCCCACAACAACCATTACAGGTCTTACTCCTGGAACTATGTATACCTTCCGTGTGGAGTCAACTGATGGAGCGGGACAAAGAGTATTGGGCAATGTACCAGCCACTACAGGTATGTAATGTAGTTAGATTTCAACTTGTGCAGGAAGAAGAAATAATGAAAAAAATATTTATTTAAAATATTAAAAAAGAAATACCGACAATGCAATGAAATAAAAGTGCAGTATACATGTACAAAGAAAGAAAAGAAAGCGAAACAGTTCCACAAAAGAATATTGTGGATGTATTTGCATTACATCGCCAATGAATTGCATTATATTTATCATATTTGATTCGTGATGTCAGTGTTCTGGGTTTGATAATAAGTAGAAAATGAGGCAAACCAGCAATTGCGTATTAAAGATAAGTTAAAGATAACGTGACCTTTAACATTCTGTGTCATATAGAAATTCTTCAGACTGAGGTACGTGTGGATTCGATCACCGAAACCACGGCAGTCATCTCGTGGACATCTGTTCCTGGCAGCGTCATTTATCAGATATTCTACACTGGACCAGATGGAGTAGAACGGGCGGTTTCCTCAACAAACCCTACAATCACACTTACCGGACTTACTCCTGCATCTCAGTATGACATCAGAGTTCAGTCAACATCTGGCACTGGACAACAATTAGAAGTGGGCACTACTACAACTACTACAGGTATATGCAAGGTTTTGTGTAGGGAGGGTATAACGCTAGGATTTATCGTTTTTAAGTTTATACATGTATACATGTCGTGGCCGAGTGGTTTAAGGCGCGTGACTGGAGATGAAAAGGTCGAGGGTTCCAATCCCGACAAGGAACATACATGTACAACTGGCTGTTTTTGTAATCTGTGGTGAGAAGAAGATTTAGTTTTGATAAATGGAGTAATTTCATATTTTATATCATACTTGCTGAATAAGCCAGTGGTTTATATGGCTACTCTAATAGCTGGTCACTATCCAGAAACACAGTCTATAAAAGTACACTGTTTAGTTGCATTTACTGCAATGTTTTAGCTATCAAAATACACCCTCTATGTTTTCTTCAGTCAATTAGTTTTGACCTAAAGGTTTACGTATTTGTGGAATTGACCGGTAATTTTGTTTTTGCAACTTAACCATAGAATGAATTTTTCGAAGTATTAAGGATGCTCCTTGATGCCAAAACTGATTTTTCTTGTTATTACAAGTAGCATTTTCCTGTCTATTTTCATCCTTGGAACAATTTCTGCCTCAGATCTCCAGACAGAAGTCAATGTTGATAGTGTATCAACAACATCGGTAACATTATCATGGACGCCAATTCCTGGAAACTTTTTCTACCGGGTATTCTACACTGGGCCAGATGGAGTAGAACAGTCGGGGAATCCCACTACCGATCCCACAACAACCGTTACAGGTCTTACTCCTGGAACTATGTATACCTTCCGTGTGGAATCAACTGACCAAGCGGGACAAAGAGTATTGGGCAATGTAGCAACCTTTACAGGTATGTAATTTTTTTGATACTTGAACTCATGCAGAACAGGAAGAGGAAATATTGAGAAAAATGAATTATTTAAATTATTAAACAAGAAATGTCACTTATTCCATGAAATTGAAATTCAATTACATGTCAAAAGAAAGAAAAAGTGAAACCTAACAAAAGAATATTGCGGATGTATCTGCATTGCACCGCTAATGCATTGAATAATATTTATCATAATTGATTCGTGATGTCAGTGTTCTGGGTTTGAAAATAAGTCGAAAATGAGGCAAACCAGCACCTGCGTAAGATAAGTTGATATGCTATATATATATATATGTATATCTTTCTTTATATGAAAAATATTTTTCAAAATCTAATTCAATATTTATAAATCAATATATAGGTGTAGGTCATGATTTTTTACTCATTATTTCATTAGAGAAAGGACCTGTCACAACTTTTGATGCAAAAGTAACAATTCATCATGGGTATATATGATAATACTTGTAAACAATATTTCATAAAGCCATTAGAATAAAAAAAAAAAAAATGAAGGCTTGGAAAGGTTTAGCATTTTTCTTTTTGCCAACTGCATTTAAGTAGTCTGAAGAGAAAATACAGATTTTGAACAAATATATGTCGGGTCGGACATACAGGCAGTTCGGACATCAACAAAGTTTCTTCAAATCTTCAAATCACAAAATGGTTGTGTGCCTTCCTTTGGAGTATGTATTACAGATATCAAACTAGCTTTGACTCTATATTTATTTCTTTTTGCTTTCTTTCTAAAGAAAAAAAATTCTCTAAAAAGGGGTAGGAACATGTCCAACTCCCTTTTCTGTAATCGTGGTGAGAAGTAAGTTCATCGTTTGGTAAATTGATTATTTTCATTTTTGATATCTAACTTTTAATGACCTTTTCAACAAAATAAAAACCGATTTCTTGTAATTTTTGTCTATGGAATTGCCCGGTAAATTTTTTTGCCACTTAATCATAACATTGATTTTACGAAATATATTTAGGATGATCCTTTGCCACCCTCCTTGATACTGAAACTGATTTTACTTGTTATTGAAAGTAGCATTTACCGATTAATTTACATCCATGGAATAATTTCTGCCTCAGATGTACAGACAGAAGTCAATGTTGATAGTGTATCAACAACATCGGCAACATTATCATGGACGCCAATTCCTGGAAACTTTTTCTACCGGGTATTCTACACTGGGCCAGATGGAGTAGAACAGTCGGGGAATCCCACTACCGACCCCACAACAACCGTTACAGGTCTTACTCCTGGAACTATGTATACCTTCCGTGTGGAATCAACTGACCAAGCGGGACAAAGAGTATTGGGCAATGTAGCAACCTCTACAGGTATGTAATTTTTTTGATACTTGAACTCATGCAGAACAGGAAGAGGAAATATTGAGAAAAATGAATTATTTAAATTATTAAACAAGAAATGTCACTTATTCCATGAAATTGAAATTCAATTACATGTCAAAAGAAAGAAAAAGTGAAACCTAACAAAAGAATATTGCGGATGTATCTGCATTGCATCGCTAATGCATTGAATAATATTTATCATAATTGATTCGTGATGTCAGTGTTCTGGGTTTGAAAATAAGTCGAAAATGAGGCAAACCAGCACCTGCGTAAGATAAGTTGATATGCTATATATATATATATGTATATCTTTCTTTATATGAAAAATATTTTTCAAAATCTAATTCAATATTTATAAATCAATATATAGGTGAAGGTCATGATTTTTTACTCATTATTTCATTAGAGAAAGGACCTGTCACAACTTTTGATGCAAAAGTATCAATTCATCATGGGTATATATGATAATACTTGTAAACAATATTTCATAAAGCCATTAGAATAAAAAAAAAATGAAGGCTTGGAAAGGTTTAGCATTTTTCTTTTTGCCAACTGCATTTAAGTAGTCTGAAGAGAAAATACAGATTTTGAACAAATATATGTCGGGTCGGACATACAGGCAGTTCGGACATCAACAAAGTTTCTTCAAATCTTCAAATCACAAAATGGTTGTGTGCCTTCCTTTGGAGTATGTATTACAGATATCAAACTAGCTTTGACTCTATATTTATTTCTTTTTGCTTTCTTTCTAAAGAAAAAAAAATTCTCTAAAAAGAGTAGGAACATGTCCAACTCCCTTTTCTGTAATCGTGGTGAGAAGTAAGTTCATCGTTTGGTAAATTGATTATTTTCATTTTTGATATCTTTTAATGACTTTTTCAACAAAATAAAAACCGATTTCTTGTAATTTTTGTCTATGGAATTGCCCGGTAAATTTTTTTGCCACTTAATCATAACATTGATTTTACGAAATATATTTAGGATGATCCTTTGCCACCCTCCTTGATACTGAAACTGATTTTACTTGTTATTGAAAGTAGCATTTACCGATTAATTTACATCCATGGAATAATTTCTGCCTCAGATGTACAGACAGAAGTCAATGTTGATACTGTATCAACAACATCGGCAACATTATCATGGACGCCTATTCCTGGAAGCTTTTTCTACCGGGTATTCTACACTGGTCCAGATGGAGTAGAACAGTCGGGGAATCCCACTACCGACCCCACAGCAATCATTACAGGTCTTACTCCTGGAACTATGTATACCTTCCGCGTGGAATCAACTGATCAAGCGGGACAAGTAGTATTGGGCAATGTAACATCCACCACAGGTATTTAATGTTTGTTGGTTTTGAACTTGTGCAGAATTAGAAGAAAAATATTGAGAAAAATTAATTATTTGAATGATTAAACAAGAAATGCTAACTATTCAAGGAAATGAAAATGGACGGTGTGTGTAATTTTTTTTTTACAGACGTGTATCAATCAGATATGATTATTCACGTCTGGGGACCGACCTTTTACGTCACCATCCGAAAGACGTTAGGTTTAACCTAGAATTTATCGTTTTAAGAATATACGTTTATATCATACAGTAACCGTTCAACATGTTAACAGAGAATTAATGATGTATCATTTATAAGGCGGAGTTGGTGTTAACCCCTCCTCCCCTCTAACCCAACCCCCTCCATTTCCACTTTATAGACTGCTATATAATACACTGGTTATACACTAGTTATTGCATTATCATATGGGCTACTTATAAGTGCAATACTAATCGTATATTAATGTATTGTTACAGGAAAAAATAATTAAAGTGTGTACCGATGCACGTTATCACGACTACACCGACCCTTTATTTGCCACATCAAAAAGTCAAAAAAGTATTATACACTACATGCAAAAGTCTCTGTTCATGTTTCGGCCTACAAACTGAAATTAACATGTAGTTTGAGTTTAATTCACGTTTACGTTCATTTTTACTTTTTTTTACCTTTTTTTTACTTTTTTACTCCATGAAAGAGTGGAGATACAAATAGTTGTTGTCAATTTAAAAGGAAAGCTGATTCATCTAGACTTTTAGAAACTTCTTGACTGCTAATTGTGAAAAAATGTTTACTCTTCCTAGATATTGACGAATGCTCTTCGAATCAATCGCCCTGTGATTCTGTAAATGGAATATGTATGAACACAGCCGGCTCTTACATCTGTTCATGTAACTCAGGATATGAATTAGGCGATGATGGCATTACTTGCAATGGTAAGATTGTAATGTCAAATTCAATGTCACCTTTTAGTGACATATTTACACTTCTTTTGATCCAGAATGCTCTGACTTAAGTTGTACAAGGTCATGAAGTCAAAAAGACACCTTAAAATTTAACTATATTTCAATTACAGTACATTACACTGTGCAATTAACAATAACGATTTAATCTGAAGTAGACATTTAACTTTCTTTATGCCTCGGTCACACATTTGCGTGTGGCAGTCATACCCAATAACGCGCAATAACACGTGCTCACTACGTACTCAATACGCAGACTAGCGCATATGCCTGCGTTGGTCGTTCGCTAGTTTTAAAATTTTCTAAACTATCGCAAGCAAACGCAAGGTCAAATCGCATACGAGTGGATACGAGCGACAGCGAGTGGCTTAGCGCAGGTAAACGCAATCATACGCACCCCTTTTTCGGAGCACGTATAGCTGCGTTTCCTGCACGATTTACCTCGCTTTAGCTCGTGTCCATACGCATGATTGCGCGTATTGTTGCGCTGTTGCTTGCACATCGCTCGCAGCAGCAAAAAACCCTTGCGATTGCCGCTCGCTATGCTAGCTGCGAGTCTAGCTCGTACACCGTTCGCTTTAGCTCGCAATCGCTGGTTGCAGCACGCTTCAGCTCGCTATCACTGCGATTAGTTGCCTATGCGCTGCGTATCGGCAACATAAGGCGGGGCGCCTCACGGGTTGGAATCATACCGCAGTCAACATTTAAAGAATATACAACTACTGAACAAGAATATGCCGAAAGCCAAAGCGAAATGGGGGATGAAGACGAGGACGAAGCCATTTGAGGGTAGGTCCCATCACCCCCGCCGGGCTGGAGTCACCATCGCTGGGTTAACACGAGGAGACGAACGTGTCGAAGAAGCCGCGGAAAGACCTAGACCCCGTTTACAGTGAGAAAAGGGCAAGGGCCGGGCAAGGTCGCGGCCTGGCCCTGCCTACTCGGCCCCGCAATTTTGTGCGTTTACAGTGCGCGGCCAGGCCGCGGCTAGCTGGCCTAGCACTGCAAACGCACAAAATTGCGGGTTAACAGTTGGCTCCGCAATTGGCCGCGCATTTGGTTCGTTTACAGTGAGAAAATGCGTGCGTTAAAAGTGAGAAAAAGCCAGGCTAGGCCGCGGCCTGGCCGCGGTCGAGACTACCTCCAGAGCAGGGCCAAATGCGCGGCCAGTTTGGCCTCGCATTTGACCTTTTGCGCGTTTACAGCGTTTACTTTTGCGCGTTTTTGCTTACTGTAACAGGGGTCCTAGTCAACTGCTCAAGTGACCAAGAGAAGGAGCTTGCCGAAAGCATTCTCCAGTTGTACATTCTCTCTTGTCTAGCCATAGCCCTCCTTGCGTACGGCTTCATTAGCCATGTCGTCATGGCGAAGGTCTCGTCTGCCACAGAGAAGTAGGGGGTGTCTTCATCATCGTTGGACACTGGCTCTTAAGAATAAAGACGTTGTTTTAGTTCACACGAGTTGAAGAGCTGTGCATCAGAGGTTTCGTATCCGACATCTATCCACAAAAATTTGTACTTGGCGTCGACCAGGACCGCACCCAACAACTCCGAGGGATACTTCGTTGAAGCAGCTCATTCAGCAGCTTTCCTTGCTTATAATCCTCATTCGCCTCTCTTCTTTCAGCTGAACCAAAAGCTTAAGCTTTTGCAAAACAGAGCTCTGCTGCAGGTCCATTTTTGTCATCAGATTTATTTTTCTTGTAGATGTAGAATTGTCAGAAGCTAAGATTTTTATGCCCAGTCCCGCAAAATGACTAGTATTTTTACATATGCCGCAGCCCGAACGAGCTGGTAAGCTGTAGCGCGAGCCGACATGCATCAGAACGAACAACAGACGAGCTAGAGCGAGCGAACACGCGACCAACTGGTGCGAGCGGCTAACGAGCAACAAACGAGCTGCATACGCACCATGGTGAGCAAACTGCGTATTGAATCGTACTGCTATGAGCAACAGCGAGATATAGCGTGGCCATAGGCAACCGTAGGCAGTCTTTGTACGAGCGGCATACGAGCTACCTACGAGCTAGATACGCAATAGTGTTACTGCTACCTTCAAATTGAGTGCGTATTGCTGGGCACGGCTGCGTATTGATATACCCCGCGCGCAGAGCGCAGCAACATACGCAAAGGTGTGACTGGGGCATTACTTATGCCTCATTTGCACCTTTTCTAATTTGACTTGCGTATTGCTGCGTATTGCCCGAACGCGGACATAGGCAGTCATACCCAATAAAGCGCAGTGAAACGTGCTTACTACGTATTCAATACGCAGACTAGCATATATGCCTGCGTTGGCCGCTCGCTAGTTTTCAAATTTCTAAACTATCGCAAGCAAACGCAAGGTCAAATCGCACCTCTTTTATATGAGCGCGTGTCACTAACTTACTTAATAATGCTTTGGAAAAAGTCCTGCTAAAACAGCAGTGGTTTACTTTATCACGTTTTTATTTATGTTATTACATTTATTCATATGTTGTTGATTTTTATAGATAAATGCACAGGACAGGCCCGGACGCGGTCTCTCGGCAACGATGCATCGTTTTCACACATGGTTCAACTCGTTGTTGACGGGGCCCTACTTTCGAGGAAATCATTGACTGTAACACTTGTTCCGTTCTGGAGGATTATCTTCATCATATACCGATTTTGCGTATACGCTATTGTGTACCTGTATTCCCTTCGTTAATATGTTGTTCTAATTATCATTTCTTAAGTGAGTTGCCCAACTCTTTCCGCCCCTGCTAACGGAAGTGCCATCGTGACAACCTACATGGCAGGGGGCGTGGCAAGATTCGTGTGCGATGCCGGCTTCGAACTGAGTCACGTGGTCAACTTAACCTGCCAATCAGATGGTACCTGGAGTGCTGGCGATATGCCGACATGCATCAGTGAGACTATGAAGCCACTTGGGCCAGGTAAAGCAATTTATTCAGGTCAATGTTGAAGGAGCCCTTAAGCCCCAGTCCCATATAAAGCCGGACCAGCACGGACGAGCACGGACCACTCCGGACCATCCCGGACCATGGTCTGGGGTGATCCGGGATGGTCCGGGATGTTTTGTTCAAAAAAGTGTGATGCTTTAAGCTACAGTCCCATATACGTCCCGGACCGTCCCGGACCATCCCGGACCCCATCCGGGGTGATCCGGGATTCGGTCCGTGTTGACATCGTGTTGGCACCGGGGTGGTCCTGGATGGTCCTGGATGGTCCTGGATGGTCCTGGATGGTCCTGGGCGGTCAATAACTCACTCCCGGACTGCCACGGATCAACACGGACCGCCCCCGCGCCACTACGGATGACCCCGGACCCAGCACGGTGGCTCCACGGATCACCCCGGATCAAACTATTGTCCCGGACCGTCCCGGATCACCCCGGCAGTTTTTGACCGTCAAAAACATCCGGGGTCGACTCCCGGACCGCCCAGGACCATCCAGGACCATCCAGGACCATCCAGGACCATCCAGGACCACCCCGGTGCCAACACGGTGTCAACACGGACCGAATCCCGGATCACCCCGGATGGGGTCCGGGATGGTCCGGGACGATCCGGGACGTATATGGGACTGTAGCTTTACCTTTTTGTTTTAATCTGTTGTTTTTTTTGTCATAGGAACTAACCAATCAAAAGAGAATAACAGAAAGTTATAAAATGTTTAAAACATAAACAGAATATCAATTTTACATAAGCAAGGGTAAAAAATCTTATGGCATAAGATTTGTTTTAAATATTAAGAACGAAATAAGGCACAATAAAATAAATAAAACGAGAAAACGAAAAGCTGAAAAGAAAGAAATAGAAGAAGAATCAAGATCGAGAAAGAAAAAAAAGGACAAACAAAACAAAACAAGATGAACAATAGTATTTAAATATATTGTGTTAAGGTCTGACGGTATTAATTAAATTAGTTGTAAAAGAGATCGTTTGAATAAAGGGAGAGATATACAATTATTGCAAACATAAATGGAAATGATATCATATATCCTAGCCCCCACCCCCTCCCTGTAGAGAAAAGGGGCGTTTGCGGTTGTTTGTTCGGGATCTGGGAAGGGAAAGATTATTGTACCATAGCTGATAAGGTATTGGGGTATACAATTTGTTTAAAAATAAATAATATGGTGCCATACTATTGAGGACTTTAAACATCATTGCACTGATATAGAATTTCTAGTGAGATTTCAAAGTCTCCCACCGAAGTATTTCATGCATTGAAGTAAAAGAAAAATGTATTTGAGGCTTTATTTTTTAGAATAGTCCTTCCTAATCTATTTTGTAGCTTTTGTAATTGATTTATATATTTTCCATAAGGAGATTGTCATATTATGTCTGCAAAATCTAAATGAGGTAAAATAACATTTGGATGTATGAGTTTTAACTTTTATTTTTCTTCTGTTAAGATGTTAAACTTTAGGTATTCGATTCCGGATCCTGTATGAAAAAAATGTTTGTTTTTTTCCTTACCCCTTTTTTTTTATATAACTAAATACCTAAAAATTGCAAAGTTATCCTAACAGATAAAATACAAATATCAGTACATATATAAAGTTTTGAAGTCAAGAATAAAGTAAATCATTTCCTCTTTCCCTACAGTTCTTTCGACGCCCGCTATCATCGGAATATCTGTGGGATCGGTAATTCTGATCGTTTTGATCATTCTTGTCATCATTTTGATCTGCCGACCAAAGAAACTTCCACCGTCGATCAGGTATGCTACATTTGTTTGTTGGCGCCAAAGAAACAAAAAATAGCATAATAGCAATGACCTTCAAAATAGTGATGACCTTCAAAAAAGCAACTGCAGACAATTTGTATAACATATTGTACATCCAATATAAACCATATCGGGATTACGTATTACGTGTAATTTTCGCATGTGTTAATAATTGATTGACAGGGCTATTGACATTGATTTAGGTTGACTGTCAAGAAGTCTTTGCCATCATGGGATTTCAGGTAGACCTACATTTATGTGTCCTTGTACAGGGCCTTTTAAAGAGGGTGCTCCGATATGTGGAGGTGTCATGGTATAGTGGTTCATTAACTTGTCATCTCTCAATCCAAGGGTTGAGGGCTCAAATCATTGTCAGGCACTAACGTCCTTTACAGCAAGAAAATAATCCACATTGTCTGTGTATTAAGCTCTTTATTAAACCATATATTAATTTTCCTTAAATTAGAGGGTAAGGGTTAGTGTTATAATTGGCTTGTAGGTTAGGTTTTGAATTAGCATTAAGTTTAGGTTGTTGGGTACCGTGTTAAGGCTAAAAATTCGTAGGAAATTACTACAAAGGATACACATGGTCAGCCGCGTACGCAGGGGGGGGGTTGACCCCCCCCCCCCCCCCTTGGTGTTTGTATGTGTGTATTTTGGATGAACCCCCCTCCCTTTGTTTTTTTTTGTTCTTTTTTTTTTTTTTTTTAATTATAAAAAAAAAAATTTAAAAAAAATTATACCAATGGCTGACCTAAAAAAGTTGACCTTACCCCCCCCCCCCCAACGGAGCAAAATGTCAAATTTTCAAATTTCGAGACCAAAAAAAAAAAAAGTGTCCTCTCACCCCCCCCCCCCCCCCCCCCCCCTCCAACACTTCGTCAGGTAATAACATAGCGATATATTTTCGATATTATCCCGTTTGTTTGTATACTTCATTTTCATAATATGATGACCTTGTCTTTCGTCCTCAAACTTTCTATCGCTCTTTCCATTTTTATTTATTTGCTTATTTTATTAGGAAGGTGAACCCTTCAACAGAACAGGATGCAGTTTATGAAAACCCTACCTACGACCAGTAAGTTCTTTTAGACATACAGCCGAGTACGGGTGTCAAGCAGTGGCATTGTAAAAGGTTGATTATTGTATGATGGTAGTTATAGTAATAATGATAATGATTGTTATAGTAATGATGATAATGATCATAAGAATTATAATGATAACAAAAGTATGATCATTGTAATGATAATTATAATATTAATAGATACAAATAATGATAACAAAATAAAAATGGACTTTTAAATTGCGAAATAGACAAACTACACTTAATCTTTACTGGAAAGCGCCGCCATCTCCTTAACTTGATATGAAAGCTAAAACGAACCTTCTCTTCCATAAGATTAACTTTTTTATTGTTAAATTTTGTTTTGCAATTCTGCACTTGGCCACTATGAATCCAACTAAAAAAAACATCGTCAATTAATTTTCTTTTCTAGATTTGAGTAATTGAGAAAACCAATGTCATGAAAAAATTAATTATTTCCTTTCAAATGGAACTGGAATCGTGTAGGATTTTTTTTTCTTGAGTGTATTCAACGTAATGGTTTCCGGAGCAAAAGGCAGGGTAATAATATCCTAAATCCCTATAAAGCGCTTAGAAGTGTTATATCATAAGAGTATGTGCTATATAGCAAGAGTTTTTATCATTCCTATTTGTAATCGTCGTTTTCTTTGTCTCTCTTTCCCTTTCTTTCTCTGTAGTGCTTAGTCTTGGCAATACTCTTCAATACAACGAGTGGATCGACGTGTGATAATGATAGAGCTACTCTTTTGCTATCTCTGCAATGCATGCATGAGCTGATAACTATATCGACGCTTTTTGTTGGCCCTTTTACTTTTCATAATTTTATATTGATTGGTTTTTTTAATCTCAGGAGCATTTTTTTGCTATTACTCATACATAATCGGCGTTGATATATAGAGCATATAAAATGTACAATTATACTATATGTGTAGCTTCGTCTTTTTTAAAAACATTTTTCGATTAAGATCAAATTCGGCTGTAAATAGAAACTATATAGTTGGCACCGTGTTCGTCAACCTTTTTTCAATGATAACCATTATCTATAACCATTATTCATGTCATATCTTTTAATTGTGTAAAAATAAAAAACTGGTGGTATCCAGATATCAATCAAAAAGAAAACCTAATGGATCTTATCATAGCTGCTCACTTTATCGTAGATTCATTGTGATGATATCTCTGAAATACATGCATGACCTGATAGCTGTATTGATGCTTTTTGTGGGCTCTTTACTTTCAATAAGTTGTATCAATTTTGTTTTAATCACAGAAAACGTTTCGTTCCTTTTACTCAGATATAAACGGCTTTGATATATAGAGCATATAAAATGTACTACTATATACTATAATGTGTAGCTTCGTCTTTTTTTAAAACATTTTCCGATTAAGACCAAAGTCGGCTGTCAATATAAACTATATATTAAAGATGGCACCGTGTTCTTCAATATATCCTCAATGATAACCATTATCTATAACCATTATTCATGTCATATCTTAATTGTCAAAAAAAAACCCGGTGGTATCCAGATATCAATGTGAAACCACTTTGGAAACGATAATCATTCAACAAATGAAAAACCAAATGGATCATATCATAGATGTTCACTTTTCGTAGATCCATTTTGTAATTCTAGAATGAACGGACATATGTTTCCTGTTTAGCATATCTATATTTGGCTTATGGATAGCAACTTTATTCAAATTAAGCTTAATTTTAATTAGGGGAAAAATTTTTGAATTTACCCAACATAGGAATTACATCGGTATTTTGGGGATAATAGTAATAAGTATGTTTTTAGTTGTTTACTTTTTGTTGGTTTTGCTTTTGCTTTTGTTGTGCTGTTTCATCATTTTGTTTGGGGGAGATTGGTTTAGTTTTGTAAGTTTTTTGTTTTTAATCAATTTTTGAATAGGTTGATTAATTAGAGCGCGTTTCTATTTCTTTAAGAGCGCCATCTGCGAACAAAGAATGTGTAGCTATTTCTCTTGCATCGAGTATGACGGGGGGGGGGCGTATCCAGGGTTCGTTAGCTCAAGCTTGATTTAAGATCAGTGTAACAAAAACATTTAGAACGCTTTGCATGAAATGTTATTGTTATTGAGCTTTCTGTGTTTGAATATTAAACAAACTTAATGATTTACACAAATTATGAGTAGAACGTGTGTTTTGCAGACTTTCGAGGTGTGTTCACAATTGTACTGTTTATCATCTTCATTTTCATAAGCATCGTCGTTATCACCACCAACACCAACAGCATCACCAGTAACATCATAATCATTATCATTCTTAATATCATCATCCGTATCATTTCCATCAGCATTATAGTAACCGTCATTATCAGCAGTAGCATCATCCTCATCATCATCATTATCATCATCCCCATCACCCCCACCATCATCATCACCATTACTACCACCATACTCATTATCATCACCATCATCACTACTTCATTAACAGCAACATCATCTCCATCATCATTTAAATCTCCACCATTACAACCATCATCGCCCCTGCCACTATCTTCCGCATCATCATCATCATCTTCACCATCATTACCATCGTCATTATCATCATCATTCCTTTCCTATCGCCCATCTTTGAAGGAATTGAACAATAAACTGGTGAATTAAGCAGAAGAGAATACGATCGAACATGTCAAGGTGTTTTTCGATTTTTATTACAAACGAATACCATATACAAAGTATGTTGTGAGACATTTCCATGAAATATCACAACCATAATGCTTCACGTGTGAAGATAAGTGAATGATTTTATTCTTTACAAATTCATTCGTTGATTTTTAGTATAAAGCTAACCACAAAAGAAAAGAAAAAAAGTCAATAAATCAAAACATAGTCAGCATCTGTGGAAGAGGTTATACAATATGTAAAACATCTCATCTTTTATACAATAAATAATTAAGTAAGAATGTACTCTTTTGCAAGTCAAGTTGGATAATAAAGTCAAGATGAATTTGAAATCGAAATGTGTATATAAAAGACATGAAACTGTTTTAAAGAGATTAGATAGAATAAAAGCGAGAAAGGGAGAGAAAGGGAGAAAGGGAGAGAAAGGGAGAGAGAGAGAGAGAGAGAGAGAGAGAGAGTGAAAAAAAAAGAAAGAATGAAAATAGAGAGATAGAGAGAGATAGATGGGGGATAATGGGATGGGTAAGATTTTCTAGGAAAGTAGCACCCTTACACACACAAAAGGACAATTATGACAGTGTCCGAGGGATGTACAATAAGTCTCATTAATAAACAAAACGAAAAAGGAATGCCTGTTATCACTCATATTATGGAACAGTGTTGATCGCAATGGGCTTATATAAGGCAATCGCAAAATGAGTATCAAAACAAGAGATGATTTCAAAATTTCTTCGAACTGTCAAACATAGAATTAGTAAAAATCAATGCAATTCGACATTATTCTTGTGGGCAAAATCAAGATAACAATTTGTTACACATAAGGATATTTGTGATTTTTAAGTTTCTACAGAGCATTCTTCATTAAATTTAGCCCCCCCCCCCCCCAGAAAGAAACAAAAACAAAACATACTATTAATAGTAATAATAATCATCACAATGATTATGATAATGACAATAATAATATCAATGATAATAAATAAAGGAATGACATTTATAATAATGAATAATAAATAAATATAATAAAGTTTACATGAATATGGCCACGTGTAAGTGATTATTATTTATAACATACTTAAATTTGACATTTCAGGTTTAAAGGGTAATCCTAAACGTGTTATTAAAGGGAAGAGCAAAAAATACATGCTTACAAAATATTGAAAAAGTAACAATGTACGGTGCTACAAAACTAGTTTAAAATGGCCAACTGATCATTTTTACTTCTTGATTTCATTGTTTATATGAACTGACTACACTTTCGATCAAAGCTTGCTTTAATAATAGATCATTATTATCCTGATCAATACTATTATCCTCATTATTGTTTATCATTAATTTGTTCCCTTTTACCACGCTGTTGGTCATAATCCACTATATATAACTGTTCATATTCAAAGGCATGTCTTCAAATATTTACATATCAAAACTCTCATATCTTTGGTACGTGTCATCACATATTTCATCGCGACACTATTTTTGAGAATGAAAGACATTGTGCAAAATGAATAATGATAATTAACAATTCATAGAGAACTACATGTATATAGATAGGTTAAACTGCTTTATTATATTTATTTTAATGTTGTTGAAACCCATTCTCTAAAATTCTGTGATAGATTTCAATTCGCCTTTCTTATCAACAATATGATGTATTTTAAAAACATTTCTCAGAAATAAGTCTTCATGGAAATATATTTGCCCCTGAATGTGGAAACATCTATTATTGTAAATAATTTAATTTCTTTTTGAAATTTCGTTCTTAGGCAAAAAGGCTTTTGTTCCCAGCCAAGCCTCTAGCATGCTACGGTAAAAATCTGGTAATCACAGTCCAAGTAAATCTGGCGATACATTACTGAAAAATATCAAGAGGCCATCATATTTTCTAGTCAGGTATTCAAAATAACGTTTCCAAATCATATTTGAATCTCCTGTTATAAGTCTTTTCATCCACATGATTCTTTATGTTCGAATAAATAATTGAAAATCTGTCAATTTAAGACCTCCCTTTTCATAATCTAAAAACATAGTACTCCGTTTGATTTCATCTTTTCCATTCCATGAAAAAAAAATCAAATATTAACACTTCAATTTCACGGAATGCCCAAGGCGGTACAGGTGTGAGCAGTGGCGTACGCAGGATTTTTTTCAAAGGGGAAGGGGGGGGGGGTTTAATATCGGGCCCAAAATTTCGCAACGACTCAGCTTTATTATTTTGCTCCCGAAAATTTGAAAATCGCGCCGGCCGAAAAGTCGCTCACTGGAGGGGGGGGGGGGGGGGGGGGGGGGGGGGGGGGGGGGGGGGGGGGGGGGGGGGGGGGGTAAGCGTACACTTTTTTTTTTGGAGTCCAAAAAAAACAAAATCGCAACGACTCAGTGGGGGGAGGGGGGTGGGGGGGGGGTAAGAGGACACTTTTTTTCTTTTTTTTTGGTCTCGAAATTTGAAAATTTGACATTTCGTTCCGTTAGGGGGGGGGGGGGTAAGGTCACCTTTTTAAATGCAGACATATATGCAAAATTGGCATAATTTTTTTTAGGTTTTCACAAAAAACATACACAAAACATACACACAAAAGAAACTCAAGGGGGGGGGGTTAACCCCCCCCCCCCCCCCTGCGTACGCGCCTGGGTGTGAGTGATGATACATATACTAATTTTGAAAGAACAAAAGTTTTAATTAGTTGAATTTTCCCCATCAAGGTCAAATCTCTTTGTTTCCACCACATAGGCAGCTTTTTAATTTTACTTACGATTTCTTTGTAATTTCTTTGGCTTTCGAGGTCAAACGTAAAGTGTATACCTAATATCTTTACAATGTTTACTATCCTACCAAATGGAACTATTACATCTTTATCCGCGTTAGGAACCAAAAATAATACAAAGGTTTTGTCTCTATTCATCTTCAATCCAGACATATCTGCAAAACTAGTAAACAATGCGTTTAGTCTATTAAAAGATTTAATATCTTGAACAAACAACGACATGTCATCTGCATAAAGAATTTGTTTAACGTGAATATCATCAAAGGAAACCCCATGAATAGCCGAGTCGCTGCGAATTGCGCGAGCAAGAATCTCAATGCAAAGTAAAAAATAAATAGGCAGACAAAGGATTACCTTGTCTTACACCTTTCTGAATAGAAAAATATCCAGTTGATACGTCTCCATTGAAAACACAACTTTGAGCCTTATGATAAATTATTTTCACCAATTTACAAAATATCGGTCTAAAACCAAAGGCTACTAAGACCTTTTGTAAAAACATGTGTGAAACCGAGTCAAACGCTTTTTCAAAACCTATCGCTAACAAATAAGCAGGTATTTAATTTTGAGTTGTATGAAAGATCATGTCGTCAAATAACCGATTGCTTCACCTATATTTCTGCCCTTTAGATCAACCTGATCAATCCAAATAACTTCTGGTAATACTTTTTAATTCTTGTTAAAAAGAACTTTGGTTAAAATCTTGTAGTCCACATTAAGTAAAGAAATAGGTCTGTAGTTTTTAATTTGTATTGGATCTTTGCCTTCTTTATTAATTGAAGTAATTACTGGCTGTTTTTGTGAGTGGGAGAGTTCCCCTCACAAAAGGATTCATTCAAAGCATCGACCACTACGTCTCCTATTACCGGCCAAAATAATGAATACGATTCAACACTTAACCCATCGTTACCTAGTGTTTTATTAAATTGCATTTCTTTCAAAACTGCCATACATTCCCTCTCTGTAACTTCTTCTCCCAAGATATCCTTTGCCGCTGCTTTTTGACAAAATAAGAAAGCATTGCAATGTTATGTCTATTAAAGGTTTTTTTTTGTTGAGAAGGTGAAATTGTCAAATTGTATAGAAATGTCAGGCATATTTGCTTTCATTGCTGTGCATGGTCTCGATATAGAAATTGAGGGTAATAGGAGGGAAACTGAAAATCTATAGGTGAAGGCCGGGGGAGAAAGAGAGAAGACAACATAGAGAGGGAAGCGTGTGTGTGTGTGAGTGGGTGTGTGTGGGTGTATGGGTGTGCGTGTGTGTGCGTGTGTGCGTGTGTGTGAGAGAGAGAGAGAGAGAGAGAGAGAGGGGGAGAGAGAGACAGAGAGACAGAGAGAGATAGAGAGAGACACAGAGAGGGAAAGAGACAGAGACAGAGAAAGAGAAAGAGAGATAAAGAGAGACACAAAGAGGGAGAGAAACAGAGAGACAGAGAGAGAGGCAGAGAGAGAGAGGCATGATAGAGAGAGAGAGAGGGAAATATGCACACACATATATATATAGAGAGAGAGAGAGAGAGGGAGGAGAGAGAGAGAGAGAGAGAGAGGGGGGAGAAAGAGAGAGAGAGGGAGAGGAAAGAGATAGATGAAGGGAGAGACAGAAAGAGAGAGAAAGAGGAGATCCTAGCCTTGGGCTAAACAAGTTATGCAATAAAGTCTTCTGCTACTACTGAACGAGAAGAAAGGCAGTAAGAGAGAAAGAAAGTGAAGAAAGAGGAGATTGAGATGATTTCTTGAAAGTCTCTGCGATCGCGATTTATGTTATTTTTTAACATTATCAACGATAATGGCTAACTAACGGCTAGGTTTCAAGTGAAAATCCGACTACAACATAATGATAATAATAAAGAGAAAGAGAGGGATCAGACAGAGAGTGAGAGAGAGAGAGAGAGAAAGAAAGAAAGAGAGAAAGAGAGAGAGAAGAAAAAGAGAAAGAGAGAAAGAGCGGGGATATGGAGGGAGGGGGCAGCAGTGGATGTTGTTCATTTCAGTTTTGTTGTTGTTGGTTGGATTCTGAGAGCATGCAGACCAGGGGGTGTTTCACAAAGATCTTAAGTCGAACTCAACTCTAAGTTGGTCTTACAAATTATGGAGAGCCATTTGTAGCCTTAAAATGAAATATATATATTCAAAAGTGAAAATTTAAATATTTTAGACTTTTTATAAATTTCGCATTAAGAACATGAAATCTCCTTGATACTAGAAATTATGAATGATTTGAACCAACCTTATATATTTTCATAGATGCTAACAGCTTTCCATAATTTGTTTAGTCGAACTAAGAGATAAGTTCAACTTAGGATCTTTGTGAAACACCCCCTGATGCTTTTATCCATGGAACAGAAAGTAACATTGAAGATGTCTTTCAGCCCACTACACACTGCACTATCAGACTACGATCCGAATTTGGAAGAATTTGCACAAGAATTTGTTACGAACATTTAAACGTGTTATTATTATTATTATTATTTATTCGACCATAAAAACACATTCAGCATGTACAGTGTATATAGGTGTATACAGAGTGAAATAGGAAAAATACAAAGTAAGATAAAGAAGGAATAGCATGTGGGTCAGGGTGCACAAAAGCGAAATTCTTCCCTGTTGCCCGGGGGCATGTGCACCCTCACATGCCATTCCGAGACATAATAGAATATATTGCAAGGTTCACATTATATAAGTATACAAAATAATTACAAACAATCATTCAGAAAATCATGATTAAATTAAATTTCGATAAATGCATTAAGAGGATATGAAGCTGCAATGAATAGAGTGCTTTAAGATTTGTATGCAGAAAAAACTTAAAACTTAAAATAACCAAAACACAATTAACATAAATCGTCATTATTCAATTGATCCAACGGTGTCTCATTCAAAGAAATTCTAATTAAAAAAAAAAAAGAAGAGATGTGTAATTGTTCAAGGTAAATCTGACCAGCAATTTCTTGTATATAACAAAAATAAACATATGAATAGAGCGTAAATATTGTTTTGGGCTATACAATCAAGGAAATTATAAAACGTCATGTACCACAATAATGTACAATTTTTGCAGAAATTAAAGGTGCAATAAGCATTAGGATTGATAATCATTCACAAAATATTGAGTAAGGCCTATGGTGTTATCATTTAAGAAGAGTGGCATAATGTGGATATGAAGCTATCAATGTGGACCATTGTTCCAGGTTCAATTAATATAATCATTGTATCATTGAAAGAAAAAAAAAAAATAATTTAAACAAGTAACATTCTGAATCCAGTGTTTCAATAAGTTCTTGGATATTGATAAACAATGATTATTAAAGAAAAGGAGGAATCCCCCACTCTCAGTGAGGAAGCCCCTCTCAGTTTGAAAATTAGTTAGAATCGAGAAGGGACCGCTTCATAGAGAGTAGAAAGGATGAAAGTGAGGAGACCACCGATGCATCCCTAACCTCTAACGGTAATTCATCCCATACCCGAGGAAATCTCCGGGAAGCGGACAGGAACAGGGCCTGTGTTCGTGATTGCTGATGAATGAAGGACAGTGTAAAGAGGCGTCTCTTGCTAATGGCTATGTTTTCTATTAGTGTTTCACAGTCACAACAAAAGTACAGACATTTGAAGGTAAATGAACATAAAAGATAATCTCTACGAGCTGACAAGGTAGACCAGTTGAGAACCCTTAACCTTTCTTCATACGGCATTTCTCCTCTTCTCTGTTTAAGAGCAACGCGCGTTGCTATACGTTGGATTCTTTCTAATTGTTGTGTTTGTTTTAGGGTATTGGGATGCCATGCAGGGATGCCATATTCAAGTATTGGCAGTACCAAGGCCTTGTAGAGGGCAAATATAGCAGAGGTGGACGAACCACGGGCTACAACTCTTATAAACCCAAGAAGACGACTCGCGCGTGCAGTAATTGCATCAACCTGAATGTTCCAAGAGAGGTTTGAACCTATTACAATACCAAGATATTTGTAAGAAGTGACAGAAGAAAGCAGTGTGTCACCCAGGGTATAGACGGCATTTTGGATGTTCCGCTTCCTAGTTATATGCATCACTTTCGTTTTGGATGGATTGAATGACATGCCATTTGTAATTGTCCATTGATGGAGTGAGTCTAAGTCATGTTGCAATTGCATTTAATCATCGTGTGAACGAATTGTACGAAACAGTAACATATCGTCAGCAAAAAGAAAAAGATCGGAGGAAACATCAGAGATAACATTGTTGACAAATAGATTAAAAAGTAGCGGTCCAATTACACTACCCTGGGGCACACCAGAAGGGACATTACTCCAAGAAGAGAGAGAACCCAGGAACATTACTCTTTGGAGCCGATTTGATAGAAAGGAACGTACCCACTTCCATATGTTACCACGAATATTGTACTGGGTTGCTAACTTGGATAGGAGGATATTGTGAGGCATTCTATCAAAAGCCTTTGACATGTCAAGAAAAATTGCATCAATGTGTGGAGGGCGTGGTTTGTCTAGTGAGGCTGCCCAATTATGTACCAAGTTTACAAGTTGTGTTACACAATTTTTACCTTTAGTGAATCCATGTTGGTGTTTACTCATCAGACCGTATAACCCTACATGTTCCTGTATGCAGTTGACTACAAGTTTCTCTAGAACTTTACATAACACAGAAGTAAGGGCTACTGGGCGATAGTTAGAGACCAACGACCTATCACCATTCTTGAATACAGGAGTAATATGGGATTTTCTCCATGAAGAAGGAACTTTACCACAACTCAGAGATGCATTGAACAGAATTGACAAGGGATGTGAAATTTCAGAAGCTACTTTAGAGAGAACATTTGGTGAAATACCGTCTGGCCCAGGAGATTTATTTACAGGTAATCTGGAGAGAGCTGAGCTGACATCTGTATCAGATACTGTTAAACGATTAAGTTCAGAGATAGGCAAGGTGCACTCAGGAGCTTCAGTAGGTAGAGTAGAAGGAGGGGAAAAAACTGAAGAGAAATGAGAATTGAAAGCTGCAGCTATATCATCTGGTTGAGTAAACTGTGCTTCATTATACTTAAATTTAGGAGGAGGTAGTGATTGTTTACGACTACGTACAAATGACCAAAAACTCTTCCTGTTGTCTTTACGTGCAAATAACGTGTTAACATAAGTCCAGTAAGCTTTCCTTGTGAGGGTTTTCACCTGATTCCTAATAGTTTTGTATGTAACCCAGTCAGTAGAAGCTTTAGTTCTTTTAGCGTTTCTGAACAGACAGTGTTTCTTAGAAATAAGTTTCTTGAGTTCAGCTGTGATCCATGGTGAGCATTTGGATTTACGCTTAGATGATTGTGGAATCGATTCTTTAATTGCTGCATTAAAAAGATCTAAGAATAGTTCAGAACTTTCTTCAACATTACAAGGGTCTAGAAATGAGTTCCAGGGAATGAGATGAAGAAGAGTCCGCAGGTGGTCAAAGTCTCCCTTGTTGACATGTAGGAAAGACCGGAGGACAGAAGGCATTGGAGCGGGCTGCGATGAGCGAAGACGAACGCAAACAGCCAAATGGTCCGATTCCACAGGATTGGCCATAGTATGAACATTTGTTATGGCATGGTCACGATTGGTCAATACTAAGTCTATGAGTGACCCTGAATAGACATTCGTAGCGGTCAGACGAGTAGGAGAAGCTACCATTTGAGTGAGATCGAAGTCATTCATGAAAGATGACAAATGGGTCCGGTTGTTTGAAAGAACATTAGGGGACATGTCGACGTTGAGGTCCCCTAGGAGAAGAAGCCCATCGTAGTCATCGGGTTTCACAGAATCCAGCTCAGCTTGTAGCAACTCCCAATATGATGCGTTGCTGTTTGGAGGCCTATACAGAACGCCAATAAGCCACGAGTCAGAGCCATTCTTGAACGTGGCCCAGATTAATTCTAAGGTGTTGTTGTGGATGCTCTTCCGGTCGGGTTTCAGATGCCGATGGAGTGCCAGCAGAACACCCCCTCCTCGTCGATTATCAGCGCGATCACGTCGAAAAACAAGGTATTCATTCGGAAAGCCCAGTGACGCATCATAAATATCTTCAGTAAGCCATGTCTCGTTTATACAAATGATATCTGGTTTGGTGGTGCATATATATGACTCAAGTTCAGGTATCTTTGAACGCAAACTTCTTGCATTAAGTAAAGTACAACTCAGAAGTTTGCTTGTCGTGGGGCGGGGTGGATCAGGGGCAGTGACCTCAAATAAACCCCCATGAGGTCCCGGGTTAGATTCGACATCCCCACAAGAAAAGATTTCTACTTGAAAAGTGGATGTTGTATTGGAGTAATGGGGTATTCTCCTCCCAACAAAACGCCTATTCAAGCAAGAGTTAATTTCTCGGGGATGGACCTCTGAAGAAAAGAAGTAATCTTGTTGATTGGGCTTATTCCACCCAGTCTGCACTCCGCATATAAGGGCACAAAGGAGATAACAATGTAGCTCCATTCTTAAGTACTTAACTCACAGTTCTGAAGGCACAGTAGACTTTAACAATCCTTTGTTCAGCTGACAAGGTTAAGTGAACATCTCCAGGCAGCCAAGTATCATGGCTGCCAATGTAGAATCAGATACAGTACTACCTGGAAAGTTATCTCCACTTATATCTTCTTCTTCCTGTCTTGAAATCAACTGAAATTTGTCCTGCCGGATCCTTGCTATAGAATCAAACTTCAGTCCACAATTGGAAACAGCATATGTAGGAGAACTATACAAAAAATTGCAAAAGCTACAGAGCTCACGAGTGTATGTCATGCACTCTTGTCATGCACTCCCATTGGCCGAGGATCTGAATAGTCAAATAACTTTTAAAAAATGATCGGCTCAGAATCGTAGTGAAGTCAGACCAGTAGTGTGATTGTCAACGATTTCAATCCCATACCAATTTTGTCCTTTTCTACCAACCATCTCTTTGAAAACAATAATTTAATAAATCCTTTTTGCAACTGTTTCCAAAAAGTCTATTGCGACGGATAAGAAACGAACATAAGCTGGCTAAAATAGTTTATTTGGCCCCGTTTCTGAATGACATATCTAAAAAATTGATTTTGTTTTATATCTTATTCAGAGGTCTAAATAATTCATTATAATAGAATTGAAAGTATAACCTTCTTTATTCTACTGTTTTGTCAACGGAAAGCTCTTAGACTAAATACTCTTTTATCAGAAATTACTGTCGACGTAATTATATTAACCCTCTTCTATTTTCCTCTTCAAAATTTTCCTAATAATTAGGAACCACTTATAAGCATGCCTCAACATCATGAAGCATGCCTTGGTGGTTCCTATTTAGCTCCTGATGTAGTTTCGATTTTTGCTTTCCTCTTCCATATCCTTCGCAGTATTCCTGTCCAATACTTACTGAATCGGCTCGAATTCTGTCTTCGCGGGACGCACCCATAATTCAATGCTTGGCAAAATCTCGATCAGATAATCTGATACAAGTTGTTATTTTCTCTCACGTCAACACAACGTGAAAATAATGTACTAATCTATATTTGTACTTACAATTAATCTTGACATTTTGGTAAACATCAAAATTTTACATTTTCACCAATTGCGTTATTTATAACCAATGCCATGACGTATTACATGATTCTGATTCATGTTCTGCATATTTCAAGCAAATGTCTTTTGAATTATCTTCTCCTCAGTATAAATTATTGCTTATTAATATTATGCACGAATGCAGAAAGAGCCTGTCCTACCGGGGTGTTTTCGATCAAGACTCCTTGATTGTATCGACTTTTCAGACACTTATTTTGATGAAACTGCTTCCCTTTTTCTGAGAATGTTTCGATGAATTATATACATGACTTGTATACTACTAGTAAGCTTCTTCATTAATTTGTTGCTAATGAAAATCAATAAAATCCCTGTGGAGGGAAAAATGCAAACAAAATATGATATTATTATGTTGTCTTCTCTCTTTCTCTCCCGGCCTGCACTATATATTTTCAGTTTCCCTCCTATTAAACTCAATTGCTATATCTGGACCATGCACAGAAATGAAGACAAAAAGGCCTGACAATTCTATACAATCTGACAATGTCACCTTCTCAAAAGACCTTTAATAAACATAGCCCTGTATTGCTTACTTATTTTGTCACACGTTACGTTTTCATAAAACCCGGAACTCCGCGCCAAGAAAGAATGGTCGAATACTATTTTTGCACATCTTTTGTCTGAGGTGGTGATGAAAAATATTAGCCCAAGAAAGCAACAACGAAAATGGCAGCACAAAAAAACCAAAAAAAATCCATTTCTTACTCATCAAAAAAACATTTCAGAAGGTTCTTACGAAATCTGTCCTGCAACTTACTTGAATACAGTGGATGCACTGGGAAGTTCTTGATTGTCATCAGACGTTTCATTTATGAATTATATACATGACTTGTATACTACTAGTAAGTTTCTTCATTAATTTGTTGCAAATGAAAATCAATAAAATCCCAATGGAGGGAAAAAATGCCCCCCTCCCCCCCCCCCCCCCAAATTTTTTTAATATTATTCTGTTGTCTTCTCTCTTTCTCTCCCGGCCTTCACTATATATTTTCAGTTTCCCTCTTATTAACCTCAATTTCTATATCTGGACCATGCACAGCAATGAAAGCAAAAAGGCCTGAAAATTCTATACAATTTGACAATATCACCTTCTCAAAAAAACCTTTAATAAACATAACCCTGCATTGCTTATTTATTTTGTCAAAAAGCAGCGGCACAACAGTGATATACGTTATGTTTTCATAAAACCCGGAACTCCGCACCATGAAAGCATGGTCGAATGTCATCCTTGTAGGTCTTTTGTCTGAGGTGTTGATGAAAAACACTAGCCCAAGAAAGCAACAACAAAATAGGCAGCAAAAAGAAAAATATCTCTTTCTTACTCATCAAAACAACATTTCAGAAGGTCCTTGCGAAAACTATCCTGCAACTTATCTGATTACAGTGGATGCACTGGAAAGTTCTTGATGATCATAAGACGTTTCATTTAACACAGAGACGTCTATCTACCATTAATCCCTTCTTCTTCTCTCAGCCCTTGAAAATCACATCTTCCTAACGTTTTACCCAAGTCTGGAGAATTTAAAGGGAATATCAATCGCACATCATGATCCGCTTACTGGTTTGCTCGGCTTTCCTGGTTTTACTGCAGTGTGTGCGTCTCACACGGGCAGGTAAGATTATTTTTGTATTTGATTTTTGTATTGCTTTAACACAACATAGAGATTGGGCGATTTGATGTCTGTTTCTGGCTTGCAAAGTGGCCGACAGTTGACTGTATAAATATACCAATGCCCCCCTTTTTGTGTGCTTTATTTGAGCAAAAAAGTGTTATAATAAGTTACTGCTTCCATATATTTATGAATATTAGGCGAGTCGATGTTTTTCCGGGTTTATAATTGGCCGACAATATACCACGAATCTTTTTCGAAAAAAAATCTTACCGCAATGGGTGTGCTTTACTTGGGAAGCTAAGGATACTATTTTATTATTTTTGAAATACATGAAATTGAATGATCCTATCCGGGTAGTGAGCACTAATTTTTTTTGGGGGCCCTCAAAAATTTAAATGTAGAGAAGAGGGAACAGCAATGGCATGGAGGCAAGTGGTTGCATGATTGGCTTTTTATCAGCCCGTGTATTGTTTTTATAAATTAATAAATTAATTAACTGTTACCATATTTTTTTTAAAGTGGAGCTGAATTGGTATAATCGTATTGGCTAAATTTCACATATTTTGGGGTCTAAAATTACCTTCATAGCAAAAGGGCACCAGAAATGTATTAATAAGAATAAGAGCAACAACCATGCACTTTGAAGGCATTTGCGGTCTAAACAAGAGCAGCTCAACTTTACCTGGGATGGGGGTGAAATCCAAATATCAGTTGATTCCTGTTGATGTGCAGGGCTGGTAACAACTCATTTTTTGTTATTAAAACATCTAAATATATTTCATAGATTTTTAAATACATTTTTTCAAGTAATTTCTCAGACCTGCTAAACTCCACCCTAAAAAATGCTTCATATCACATTCATCTTGTGACATCATCTGTCAAGCATTAGTGAGCTAACGAGAGACAGTGGTATGTAGCTTTACCAGAGCTGATCACCTGTTTACAATATACCATACTGTAGCGGCTCTTACATTCGCCCTACTTTCACCGTACATTCATGTCTCCTGTATTTTTCCATCACGGTACTTATTTATATTCATTATTCGGACCACGTGTGTTCATTCCTCCAATCGAGCATCGTGGTTCCGCGCATCGTTCACCCGCGTATTTTCAACGCCACGAGTTTTTTTCTCCACTCCCGCTTACACCTCGGTCGAGTCAACAACTCCTGCTTACATCTCAGTTGAGTCAACACGTCTCTGCACAGGTGATTTCCTCTCCGGGCTTGATTCTACTGTGCCTATCACTTCTATCGGCACATCTTCACTTTCTCTGCCGTGTTCATCGGGCTGCAGTCTTCCAGTGGAACAGTTAAATCTAGTTCCGACATATATGGTGCTTGGTTATCCGCTGGGAGCTGCCAGTTTCTTCACCGGTAGTCTTTCACCCACATGAGCTCGACTCACCGCAGCTCATCTAAACATTCATCATCAAGGTTCGGCTCATCAATCGAGCGACTCACTGCTCAGCACCACTACCGGCTTTGATGTCTGCATTTTCTTCCTTGGCCTCCGACATCAAGCGACTCACTGCTTTCGTCATCGAGCGCCACACATCTCTTCTCTTCTCTTCTATTCTCGCCCGAGAGCTCCATCTACATTCATCATCATCACGAGCGTCGGCGACGACATCGCGTTCTTCACGGTTCTTCAACCACGTCAACGAAGTCGCGTTTCCGCCATCAAGCCTCCGCACATCATCGCGTGAGCCCCTTCCTTCGTTTTCATCTCTCTTCTTCTTCATTGGACTTTCGACGGCATTTCATATATGTCGTAAGCTCTATTTATTCATCGCATTTATTCATGTTCATTCTTATCTTTGATCATTATGTAACTACGTGCAATATCTTCAATTCTCATTTATGCATTCTCATTCCGATTCTTCGGCTTGTGCTTAATTGGCTACACTTTACCAAGTGTACGGCCAGCCTCATCAGTACCCAATAAACTAACGAAAAGGGAATACTTTCTTTCATGTATTTTTATTGTCAGTGCAACCTTGTTTCCTCGTAGCTAAAATAGAAATAAGAGTTATGTTGTGTGACGAGTGAACACGCTTTCAAATATCCATTCACAATACCTCAAACTCATATCTCTACAATACAATACCAATATAGGAGTTGCTATGTCAGACGTGCTGTACGTAGCATAGCCAGGAAAAGAAAGGTAATGTGGAGGTATTGTATGGAAGAATGCAATTCTTTTGTGAGCATATGCTGAGCTGGGGGAAGTTAATAATTTTGTATTTTGTTACATATCAAATGGATAACACATGAAGTAAAGTGAGTGAATCAGTTGACCAGTTCAGAGAATTACATGTAGATGTGGTCAATCGTCTGAGTCGGTGAAAATGAAAACTAAATGTTTTCAAAATCTTACCAATATTATTAGATAGTGAACTTAGATCACGCGCGAACTATGGTCACGCCACCATTATAGAGGCGGTCATGCAAGCCAGATGTAATCTCAGCGGAACAACCGTTGATATCAGAGCTGAAGCTTTCGGTCAATCTTGTTGCTAGTAGGCGTAATCCCTGCAGCAGTAAATACTTCATGTAAATCTCACTTACCATTAGTTGTCCACACGCTCTTACTTGGACCAACTTGCCACGACTTAGTTAACACGACCTTCCACCGACCATCGTAACTAAAGGCCCGGTCACACAGAGGGGACGCATGGGGGAAGCACGGCCGGCGCATGGAAAATTTGCAATTTTGGCCAGTGCGTTGTCGTTCGCTAGGCGTGCGTCATCATTCGTTACTCGTTCGTCGAGCGCGCTGGACCCACGCTATGCATTCGTCGTCATTCGCTGTGTGCGTCGGTTTTTTTTTTTAAAACATGCTCAAAAGTGTGCGCGGAGCTCGACGCATTAATGTACACGCCAAAGGCACGCCAGACAGGCGCGGATCCAGGATTTCTTAGGGGAGGGGGCCCAATTTTTTTTTTTTTGCTCACGAAAATTTGAAAATCGCGCCGGCCGAAAAGTCGCTCAGTGGGGGGGGGGGGGGGGGGGGGGGGGGGGGGTGGGGGGGGGGGGGGGGGGGTAGTGAGCACATTTTTTTTTTTTTGATCCTCAAAAAAATTTCCCCCCCCCCCCCCCCCCCCTTGAGGGGGGGGGGGCCAACCCCAAAAATAGGTAAAAATCACGTGATTTTACATGATTTTTTTCTCAAATCTGGATCCGCCACTGACGCCAGACATGCGTGGAGCGCGCTAGACCAGCTCCAGACATACGCGGCGCACACGCCCTGCATACGCACAGCGCGCTAGCTACACGCTGTGCATTTTTTTGTCAGCTCGCTAGCTTTTCCAAAATTATGACAAAAGTTAGGCACACGGCCTTTTCCGATTTCCAATGCGCGGGCCGTGCGTCGTAGAACGCGGTGCATGCGTGGACCATTCGTCCAGCGCGCTAGCAACATGCTGTGCATTCGTGGAAGTTGTTATCATGTGCGCTCTGTGTACGGTCTGTATGCGCGATGTTTGCGCCCTGTGTGCGCTCAGCGCGCTAGCAACACGCTATGCATTTGGTGTCAGCTCGCTGTAGCTTCGAAAACAGTTGGGCGCACGACAACGCACTGGCCAAAATTGCAAATTTCCCATGCGCTGGCCGTGCGTTCCCCATGCGTCATCTCTGTGTGACCGGGCCTTATACCGTGCGAATCTAATTTGCATTTTGATGTAACAGACAACCCTCGTGCAAGGTCACAGATACTCCCGGGTGTAATTGCTACGGGTTAGGGTAACGGTCACGTCTTATTTACGTCTTGTACTACGTCTTTAAGACGACATAACACGACGTCAAAAATACGTAAACTTGCACCCGCGATTTTTTAACCCCAAAACTAGAATTGAAACGTTAACACCGAGTTGTAGTAATGGTGTTAGATTTTAACACCAAAGGCAGAATTACTTCAACACCAAAATTGGAATTGAATTGTTTAATTCCAAACCCTGGTGTTAAATAACACCAGTTGGTGTTTTCCGATATAGATACCGGGAAAGTGTTAAAATTAACACCCTTGTTTTTGCAGTGTACAGTTCTCGACTCTTAATCCTCGTCTGAATTCAGGTTCCCCCCCCCCCCTTCCCCCTCAGTCACAAAGGAATTCTAAGTAGTAGAATATTAAGTAGATCCTGTACAGGATAAAACTTAAGCGTACTTCTCCCATATTCTCATTTTGTTTTATATCCCCTTTCAAACCCAACAGTCTCTTTCAGGAGTACCCACATGGTGAAACTGCAAACTTACATAGTTTTATCCGTCTAATGTATTTTTCCAACTACAACGTACATACAACTTACTTCATCTTCATAACTTTATTTTGTAGAGAAACTTAACATTAATTTTTTTTTTCTAGATCCTTGTCAACTTAGCCCTTGTCTAAATCAAGGTACTTGCCTGTTAGATCAAACAGAGCAGTTATCAATTTGTCGGTGTCCCCAAGGCTTTAGTGGACCGAGGTGTGAATTTACAAGTAAGTATCATATAGCTTATTGAGAGCGAAAAATGTGCATGTACCGCAAATATTTTTACTTTTACAGTATATTAAACACAGTTCTTACTATGTATTCAGACTACAAGAATTCATTATATAGATTTTGTCCAAGTCTGAATGCCATATAAGAAACATCCTGTAACGAAACGTTGTCAAGCAAAACGCACGTTTTAGCATCATTTCAAATAAAAACTGGAATAGAATCAGGGTCCCATAATAAACTGAACGTCATATTGTACAGAAATTGTATAATGGGGCAGGGCCAGGGCTTATGGTGAGTGCGCAGTGATGATAAGCCAGCTGCCATGTCAATTGACCTGAAATTAATTATTTTCTTCATACGTTTCTTTATACGATTTATTATCTAGTCTGTACACCTCGTTAGTACCGAAACCATGAAAATCAAACTTTCTTTTACAGAGAGATGAATGAATTGGAATTATATTCAATTGTATTTTCCTTTCTTGTTCTAGACCCTTGCCAGCCCAATCCTTGCTCCAATGGCGGTCAGTGCGTAGCTATTACGTCCCAGGGACTGCAATTCACCTGTTTCTGCCCCAACTCAAGGTTCTATGGTCCAACATGCAATTTCCAAGGTGAGTCGTTAGGACATACTTAATTCATGCAGGGACCTCCCGGTTACGAGAGCACAGCTCAACCGCTGAGTTATTGTACCACATCATGGACGCAGGGCCCACTTTCAGACATCCGGTTCCCTGGTATATTTTGATCCTTATCATCATCATTGTTGCTGTTGTTGTCTTTACTATTAAATTTAAACACTCATATCCATGTATTCTTTATGTCAATAGATGGCTGCGCGCCTCAGAACCCCTGTCTCAATGGCGGTATCTGTAGCACTTTAGATGTCTTTGGCTCCTACTCCTGCAACTGCCCACCAGGCTGGACTGGTACAAACTGTAATCAACTAGGTAAGGGTCTCATTTATCAATGATAATCCGAGGGGCCAGTGACACAGAGACGTAACTCCATTATGGCCATTTTGGAGAAAAAGTGGTTCATGTGTCACTGAGCACTTGGGCCTTAGCCATTGACTTTAATGGGGTGTTGACTGAAGTTAGGTCTTTGTCTTTCCTGGTGAGCCCACATTTTTCTGAACATTTTGATATCAAATACTCATTTTGGCAAAATATGGAGTTACGTCTTTATGACCCCGTTCTCACTCACTTCGTTGGAGCGCTCTGGAGCGCTCTAACTAAGACCCGCTCCTCAGGAGCGGTTCTTAGGTGAGTGAGAACGCTCAAAGTGGTCCAGGAAGCGGACTTCTGGACCGCTCCAGAAGTCCACCTTCCGAGGTGGTCTTGAGGAGCGGGTCTTATTAAGAGCGCTCCAGAGCGCTCTAACGTGCAATGTGAACGGAAAGCGTACTTTGAAAGGAAGTGAGCTAGTGACCTTCGGTGCGAAACATGTAGTACGGTACATAGGGTTTGGATTCCGCGCGCGAAAAAATTGACCCGCCTACCTGAGCTGCCATAGCAA
Organism: Strongylocentrotus purpuratus; assembly: GCF_000002235.5. Taxonomy (NCBI): domain Eukaryota; kingdom Metazoa; phylum Echinodermata; class Echinoidea; order Camarodonta; family Strongylocentrotidae; genus Strongylocentrotus; species Strongylocentrotus purpuratus. The sequence goes on from NW_022145595.1 coordinate 19,297,538, forward strand.
CAAGACCACTTTGACTTGTGGAGCGGTTTGAGCCATAAAAACTGCTCGGAGTGTGAACGCTCGCAAACCGTTCCTCAAGACCCGTTCCTCTGGAGCGGTCTGGAGCGGTCTAACTAAGACCACTTTCAAAGTGAGTGAGAACGGGGTCTATGTCACTGAACCCTCGAATTAATAGTAGGCCTAATTGTTTTTTATACCGGTACTGGGTATAGCCACATGAGTATTAGAAATGCTCTTTCTGCAATTATTCATCATTCCGGCATTGCAAGTTACATATTTATTATACATTCATTAGACCTTTTATTTTTGCTTGTCATGATTCTATTTCTTGTGCCCCCCCCCCCCTCTATCTTTTAAGAAAGACCTAGATCCAGCCGTGGCAATGATATCATCTTTTGACAATGTCTTACCAGTTGATTAAAATTTACAGTGGTCATATACATATCCTTTAATAGTTGCTTTGAACTTTACTTGCTAAATGTAATTTTATCATTGATATCCCCTTAGCCTTTGAGTATTTGGATCGTTTGTATCAGGATTGTAAGACTTTAGATGACATCAAGAGAAAACTGAAAACACACCTAACATTAAGTGTTTACAGCTGGGTATGTTTTCTCATGTTTTATTGTGAGCACTTTTAGAGTATGCCTCCGTTACGAAGTAGCCGGAGGCATTATGTTTTCGGGTTGTCCGTCCGTCCGTCCGTCCGTACGTACGTACGTCCCGTTCTCGTGATCGCGTTATCTCAAGAACCGATTGATGGATTCCTGCCGAATTTAGTTAATGTATGTATCTTGCAGAGCCAATGAATTGATCAAATGTTAGGGTCACGAAGTCAAAAGTCACAGGGTTCAATAAGAATGCAAAAATAGCTGGAGATCACATCATTATAGAACCGATGGACAGATTACTATCAAACGGGGGACATGTATGTATCTTGCTGAGCCAATTAACTGATTAGATTTTAGGGTCATGAGGTCAAAGATCATAAAAGGGTCATACATGTATATGAAAAATAGCTTGTATAATCATGATGTTCTGAGAACCTGTTAATGGATTACAATTAAACTTGAATTTGAAAGATTGCTTCTGTTTTGGTTTGTGAAATTTGCTCTATGGCGGAGGCATCAGTTTATACTGCGCGCAGTCGAAGTTCCATCTAGTTTGTTTTTTGTTTCAAGTATTAGAACCATTACTTTCAGATGTGAGATAGATAAACAAAAACAAAATAGCATGCTGTATGACCTGATTTTTAATCAAAAATATAATGACCGGGTGAAGCTCTTTTTTATTCTATCAGACAAGACAGGGCTTTAGAAGAAAGTTTTCGTGGGGAATTCGACACCGCTCGGGTGTTTACCCAATAACAGGTGTTGTCAATCACCAGGGTTAGCCTTCAGTTTTTATGATCATTGGACCTTGGTTGCGTTTATCTAGGAAATTTTTGGCTAGAATCAGGTTTCTCAAACGTCTTTCAGGCAAATTAAGGGTGCGTTCAATCGAATTTTCGAAGCTAGAATCACAAACATGAATCACAAATCAAAACGCCGTTACAAAAAACAAGGTCACTGCGGTTAGCGTTCAAGCGATTTTTCATCAACGCTGATTCTAGCTCATTTCGAGCCCAGCCACTTCGCATCACACTCGCAGTTTGACCCAGGAAGTATAGGTCAACTTTGGCGCGCGCTTTTTGGAATTGTTTACGGCCAACTGTCGACTGCTGTTTTGAGCATAGATCGCAATAATAAAACAAAGAATGAGAAGGTGATGGAAGGAAGAAACACAAAAGAACATAAGGAAAGACAGAAAGAGAAAGTGATAGAGTTATTAAAACAAAGAATAACGTAAGAGAAGGTGATATAAGGAAGAAACAAAGAATGACATAAGGAAAGGCAGAAAGAGAACGTGATAGAATGCTTAAAACAAAGAATTACATAAGAAAAGGTGATAGAAGTAAAGAAAAAAGAAAAAAGAATAACATAAGAATAGAAGGAAGAAACAAAGAATAACAAAAGAGAAAGTGATAGAAGGAAGAAACTAAGATAACATAAGGAAAGACAGAAAGAGAAAGTGATAGAATGATTGAAACAAAGAATAACATAAGAGAAAGTGATAGAATTATAACAACAAAGAATAACATAAGAGAATGTGAGTGAAGGGAAAAAACAAAGATTAACATAAGAATAGAAAGAAGAAACAAATAATAACAAAAGAGAAAGTGATAGAATTATAAAAAACAAAGAATTACATAAAAAAGGCTGAGAGAAGGAAAAGAACAAAGATTAACATAAGAATAGAAGGAAGAAACAAAGAATAACAAACGAGAAAGTGATAGAATTATAAAAATAAAGAATAACATAAGAGAAGGTAATAAAGGAAAAAAACAAAGAATAACATAAGAATAGAAGGAAGAAACAAAGAATAACATAAGGAATGACAGAAAGAGAAAGTGATAGAATGATTGAAACAAAGAATAACATAAGAGAAAGTGATAGAATTATAACAACAAAGAATAACATAAGAGAAGGTGATAGAAGGAAAAAACAAAGAATAACATAAGAATAAAAGGAAGAAACAAAGAATAACATAATGAAAGACAAAAAGAGAATGTGATACAAGGAAGAAACAAAGAATAACATAAGAGAAAGTGATAGAATTATAACAACAAAGAATAACATAAGAGAAGGTGATAGAAGGAAAAAACAAAGAATAACATAAGAATAAAAGGAAGAAACAAAGAATAACATAATGAAAGACAAAAAGAGAATGTGATACAAGGAAGAAACAAAGAATAACATAAGGAAAGACAGAAAGAGAAAGTGATAGAATGATTAAAACAAAGAATAACATAAGAGAATGTGAGTGAAGGGAAAAGCCAAAGATTAAGATAAGAATAGAAAGAAGAAACAAAGAATAACAAAAGAGAAAGTGATAGAATGATTGAAACAAAGAATAACATAAGAGAAAGTGATAGAATTATAACAACAAAGAATAACATAAGAGAAGTTGATAGAAGGAAAAAACAAAGAATAACATAAGAATAAAAGGAAGAAACAAAGAATAACATAATGAAAGACAAAAAGAGAATGTGATACAAGGAAGAAACAAAGAATAACATAAGGAAAGACAGAAAGAGAAAGTGATAGAATGATCAAAACAAAGAATAACATAAGAGAATGTGAGTGAAGGGAAAAGCCAAAGATTAAGATAAGAATAGAAAGAAGAAACAAAGAATAACAAAAGAGAAAGTGATAGAATTATAAAAACAAAGAATTACATAAGAAAGGCTGAGAGAAGGAAAAGAACAAAGATTAACATCAGAATAGAAGGAAGAAACAAGGAAAAACAAAAGAAAAAAGTGATAGAATTATAAAAATAAAGAATAACATAAGAGAAGGTGATAGAAGGAAGAAAAAAAAGAATAACATAAGAATAGAAGGAAGAAACAAAGAATAACATAAGGAAGGACAGAAAGAGAAAAAGAGAGAAGGAAAACAAGGTATAACATAACGGAATAGGCCACGATAAAGAGCATGGTATAGTAAACGCAAATTGCATGAAAAGCAGGCGCGCGGTTTTTGCCCAAACCGGAACAGGCTCCGTCATACAATCATGATTGAGAACTCCGTCCGTTCAATCGAATTTTAGCGACCGTGATTCTGCAGAATCATGATACAAAACGCATCTTTTTCAGCGTTTCATGTTTGTGTTTTCAAACACGTTTATTTTTACGACCGACGAAAAAATCGCTTGAACGCATTGCGTTTTAAACTAAACGTCTTTAGAAACCGTGATTCTAGGGTGAAAAAGTGTCGATTAAACGCACCCTTAGAAGTAGATAAACGCAAAGCCTTTTTCAAACGTCTTTAGATATGGGCATATCAAAAGACGCAAAAAGGTGCGTTTTGTATGTGACATACAGCCAGAATCACGTTTCTGAGAGGTCGATAAACGCAAAGCTGTTTTGAACGTCACATACAAATAGGACCACACAGGTGTTGTGTACAAGCATGTGTGTGAATTTGACCTCCGAGAAACTGTCTGCTTCCCGGGTCAAAACAGCTGGGCAGACACAAGGCCTTTATTTGAATCGTGAAGAGTAGATAAACGCGATATCCCGCAAATCACGATCGTATAGTGGGGTATGATAGTGGGGTTCGATAGTGGGGTACGATATGTACATATCTAGTGGCAAGCCTAGATAAACGCGCTCCTTATGTAATGCTTTGCTTTGCCCGAAGACTCTCGAGCTCTCCGAGAGATTAAGGGGTAATTCTTTACTAGCCTACGGGTTTGCTGCGTGCAGATTTATACTCCCATTATTGGTATTTCCACCAAGCCTGATGTCAGTGAATTATGGCCTTCTGCAGATGGAAACTGACGATTCACTCCCTTTAAATTTAGCAAAACAATTATCAGATCCAAAGAATATTGAGTGAATACATAGAAATTATTTAAAGAATTAAGTACATGTTGAATCTGATAAGGATGACCAATTTTAACACTCTTGAATGCTATATCAAGATAAAGATTGTTTTCCGTCAAGCATATACATATAAATGTCATTCTGAAGAATCAAGCCAAGAAATAGTTTTGAGATCATAAATGTGTTGCTGTTGTTCGTTTTAAAAATTGTATTTTTTATTGGAAATGAACATACAGGTGATATAGGTAGGATCACTCCAGAAAGGTTGGACATTCATACATATTATGAAGCCAAATCTTGTTTGATTTGAAAACAGTGGGTTTTTTTTATATTACCAAGTGTGGTATAAAATCTGACTTGGGTTATCAATCCATCATAGCAAAAGTAGCCAAAAACTTAAAGTGTAGAAAATAAAGAAAAAATATGGGGCGTCGGACGTTCATCATAGAAAACTGTTTGTCAGACTTTTCAAATTAAACTTTAAAATATTTGTGATTTGTAGGAGCAAAGTCTTCAACTTGTTGATAAGACCTGCACTGTTTTATGTTTCTTTTGTATTCTTTCCAATGTAATTGAATTTAGCGAAAGCCTTTGTTTCAGACTTTGAACAATAGGTGACCATATTTGGCACATTTTCAGACACTGTAGATCGGACCCCAAAATGTTATTTGTGGTAATTTATCTCTGCTGATTTCACAAACTAACAAAACAACCAAACAAACTTCATGGGTGTCTATGACCATTAAAAGTATAACAACAACATTTTTAATGCTAAATATATTACTCATTGCGGATAAAGTATCGAAAATAATATCGATAGTGACATTCGTTTGTCTCGCAATGTATGGTCAACAAGGGATCTAAGAGATCACGACGTTTCGTGTGCCACTGCAACACTTCGTTAGGTGATAACATATATTGTTGTTTTGTTGTCGTTTGGTATTATCGGCGTTTCATTCTTTTTTAGAATATTTACGCCTTTCACTTTTTTTTATTTTAAACTATTTGTAAATTCGTACTCTTTTAAAATCATAGATTTTTTTTAATATTAAAATATCAGATCCACTGGTCCGTGAAAACCCCTCACCGCAATCTTCTCGGCTATCATTGGCCTAGGCAACTCTGGTGCTGGTGAGAGGATTCTGGGGTAGATCTTCAGAGTCTCTTGATTGGGGCTTACCGTCGTCAACCCGTCTTTACTCCTTCTTTCCTTTTCTCTTCTAGTATTTTTCCTTTTTTTTTAAACCTTATTTTTCTATCAAAGTAGGTATCAACATCTTAGAGAATTTTGTTGTCGTGCGATGTGTGCAACAACAACAACAACAACAAATCTACTAGCATTAATTAACTAATAACCCTTAATTCATAGATCCCTTTTTCTTTCTAACGGGCCACTTCGGGCTGCTTCCGGTATATATATATTTTTGCAAGAAAGCATATCATCAGAATTTTATTTCCAAGATCTACAACCAATTGGAATCAGCAGGCTTTAATATATACTCTAAATTATATTTCGCTCCTTTCAGTACCTTGTCACGACTGCGAACTTCCGAGAAACATCACTCAAATGCTCGAAAGCATTTCAGAGGTAAAATTTAACTTTTCTTTTGTTTAAATATTTTATTTGTAATCAATTTTAAAATCAACAAAAACACAAATTGTATTGAATCTCAGGCTTGATTTTGTTATTTTTATTCGTTGAATAGAGATACAAACATTACATAGGCCCTTTGAATTTAATCACATAAAATTTCCAACAAACTAATTGCTCAAAGCGCTGGAAAACAAATTTCTCCCCTTAGTTCATCTAGGAGATATTCGATTTTTGACAATATAAATATGTATATACAATGCGTCCCAGAAAAAACGAAGCCGAGAATATTCGATGTTTTATCATAACTTAATCAAATTAATACAATAGACGAAATACTTCATGGGTGGCTGATTGTCAACGAAACAGAGTTAAGTCTGTTGTCAATCGCTGCTTGTTGCTACGGTAGGCAGCCAGTGAAAATGAATTCGTTTGATCAAATTATGGAAATGCAAGCATTACTTAAACAAACAGAACTTTGTTATTTCTTGCTCATTTTTCCTGATTGAGGTGTCATATGGAAGGGCAAATACTGAACTTTCCAGAAATATGATTTTCTCTTCGTAATCCAGATACCGTCCGCCAAATGAGTTTATGGTTCCCTCTCTTCGAACTTTAATCACGCATGCGTGAACTATGCATCATATGAGTTCATCAAATGAAGAAGGGGGATCTAAGCTTTACAAATATGTATCATTTATTAATTATAATTGTGATTAATTTATGATAAACATCGATAATTCTCGGTTTCGTTTTTCTGGGACGCACTGTATATATATATATATATATATATATATGTAAGTTATTAAGCGAATCAATGGTATGGTATAATCGGGGATCATACGGAAGTGTTTGAAGTGTACAAAGACAGTTTAAACAACATCAATTCTTAGGTTTTATTAACCTTATCTTAATTTCTGAGTAATGGTATTTCGGAATTATCAACCTTAAATACGAACCTTCGAAAAACAAGAAATACAAGTTTTCTCCATAATCATTTTCACAATTTCTTCCTTCCAGAGAAATTTGACGAATGACGTGGCTCTGGAAGTTTCAGAAAACATCGCGAGGCTCGTGACTGAGAACATTTCGGCAGCCGATGTTATACTCGTGTCCAATATTTCATCCAGGATTGCCGATCTTAACTATACCGATACGGATGTTAGTTCATATCCCATAATGCAATTCAAAATTTTAACAAAAACTACCTCGCCTTGTTAGCCACCTATCGGAGAAGGATTTCGATTGGGCCAACAAATATCAGAGTTGGGCTCTAAATTGCCTCGAAATTGGTCAGACTCTTTGATCTCATGTCGGGCAATTTTTTTACCCTACTTCTTTATGCAGTTTGGAAGAAATTTACTGCATGAATTCAGAACACAGGGTAGCTTTGGTAAAGCAAAAGTAATACATGTGGTAGTTCTATATAGGTGCTTTGAACATGCCTTGCGATTGGTAATGGTATATACTTGATATGCAAATATCACACGTTTCGGATTGGTGAAATGATGGTCACATTGAATTGAATTGAATTGATTGTTGAATTGAATCGGTTTATTAGAAAACAACCTCACGACATGCAGCTCAAGGCTGATATTATCTTTTTTTTACAAAGTAATCATATATTTCCATTATAACACAAACATGAAAGTACAAAAGCAATATAACAAATAACGATAACGGTGGCAACACCACACAGCAATATTATAAAATTTAGAAACATATTTATGTTTGCTTGCATACCATATTAAGATCTTGGATTATGTGGTAACGATTGCAAGCAACATTGCTGATGTTGGCATGGAGAAGCTTCGGGAGGCCGAGGAAGAAGAGGACGCTGTGAGTCAATTCGTGCTGTCTTTCGAGCGACAGCTGAGCAACGTTCAATTAGATGATGGAGAATCTATTAGCATCACAAGGCCTAACGTGGCAGTACAGGTGACCAACAATGATGAGAGCACAAATTAGTTTTCAAAAGAGTAGATTAAATTGCCACTTTTTTCCCCCAAACATATATGATTACCGTACAGACAAACCTTAAGAAGAATACCGTCTGGCTGGAAGCGAAATATTTTGAAGCGAATCTCCCCCTCCCCCCCCCCAAAAAAAAGGTACACATTCTGAATAAAGAAAATAATTAATGCGTAATGCCTATTCTATTTTACTCTCACAATTCAAGATTTTAACATTGTATCATTGTATATCGAAGGGTTGAAATAATGTTGTTTATAAAGAGGTACGTTACAATGCTGTTTAACATTTTAGCGGCAATGTTTGCACGTTCTCGGTACTCCTTTTATATCTTTTTTTTGAGGAGGTCTTTGTCCTTAGCCCCCCCCCCCCAGGCCCTCTATTTCCCCCTCCCCCCCCCCCCTCTCTCTCTCTCTCTCTACCTTTCATTTATCCTGACCTCATTTTGCTCATCCAAAACAGATCCGGAGTGTAGCACCTGATGACTTCAGCCAAGGTCTGGTCATAGCGCGAGATCTCCCCACGTCAAGTACTCAAGAACTGACCGCATATAACATCAGCCTGCACAACGCAACGGATTTCAATAGACGGGACAAAAGAAATAATACCGCAGCTCAAGTAAGCATCCCGAAGGAGATCTTCTCCACTTCTTCATCATCGTCTCAAAATTCAACCACCGAATTCGATATGCCCAACAACGAGAGCCACTACCAGAAGCTGGTGTTCAACGTCTACTCCTCGCCATCCCTTCATATATCCAGGTCATTACGTAATATCAGCGAGAGTCATGAAGGTTTCAACCGATCGGCCAATACGCTTGTTCTGTCTCTCAAGATTGGAAGGAGAAAGGTGGAGATGGTAGACGAGTTGATAAACTTCACCTTCACACCACTCGAGGTAAAAACAGAGGTTTTATTTTTCTAAATGTAAGGTCACTGATTTTGTTTCGAGAAAGAGCATCCATCTTGCGAAACACTGTGTGTATGTGTGTGTGTGTGTGTGTGTGCATGCTAAAACAGAAAGCGTTTCGTATCAAGTTCTCAACCCTGGCCTTTTCTTCTCGTGGTATACTTTAGTCTTTCAAAAGGCAGGGAGATTACACCGTTTTCGAAAGGGAGAGATTCCTATTTCCGAACGCACCTATACAGAAATATATTGTCTCTCGAGTGGTGATCATAATGTTTCTTTGAAGAAAAAAAAAATTGCTGTTGTTGTTGTTGTTATGAGATGTTGAACCACTCAATATCCCGACATGTTGTTAGGATATCGTTCGCTCTTATATCTTGAGAAACGATGAGAATCTAAACCACAGCCTATTTTAACTCATATCCTGCCATAAGGCCGCATGCACGCTACCGTTATAGTGCTTTGTACACGCGAGCGCGTTATCGATTGGGTGCTTTATTCACGCGAGCGACTCATCGCTTCGGTGCTTTATGCATGATTGCTCGCATACGTATTAGCAGTTATTTTTTTGCTCATTGTACTGTGCATAGTGTTTCGCTTATCTCAAAATTAACTTGGCACAGGGGGATTTGAGGCTTGGCACATCGGGTATTAGCCCTGCCCAATAAACAAAATCACGTGAAAATCACGTCAATATCAAGGTATCGACTTGAGGAGAGTTACGTTCTTCAAACACCGGACATTTACGTAAATGTGTTAATACGTTTATTGCATTAGGTAACTTAAAACACACGTACACTAAATCACGCAATTGTCACTGCGATATCACCATTATAATAACGTGATTATCCCTACCTTGGAGACCATGGTTTATAAACCTAATACTCCCGTGTTTGTTTTGTTATGAAATTACATCTTCATACACGAAATTATCGCGTCACAGAAACACGTGAAGCGTTAGTGATAGTTTTAGTCAAAATATCTGCGTGAAATTCACGTGAATATTACGAGGCTGATTTGAGATGAATCATGTTCTTCATTCACGTGAAATTTACGTCGAAGAGGAAATATGTTACTGTAACCCGCGTTCAACCCAATAATTACGCAAATGTTACACAATAAATAAACCAAAATAATGACGTTCTCATCCCGTTTCTGAACATCGTGTCTTGGATCTTCCATAATTACGTCCAGGCGCGCAGGAAGCAGTTTGGGATTAGAGGGGGTTGGGTGGGGGGGGGGGGGGTGCAAACATCCCAGAAGAGAAAGCTAGTTGCAACTGGTCCAGTTGATGAACCATGTGATGCCAACTGGTAACCCTGGAAATTGAAATGGGCTAAATGATCCAGTTGATCCAGGCCAGTTATAATTCAACTGGTCTAGCTGAGCCATGAGAACCATTTGGTAAAACTTCCAACCAGTTGAACAGCAACAAAACTTCAATACTGGTACGTCTGTATTTCCAATGTAAGGGCATTGGTAATAAGTAGACTTACATAATTGAATTAATCGAACAAATTTCGTATACTTGTACTTTATTGAAATTATTTTAGTTCACAGTTAATGTTTCCCTTATTCATGTTTAACTAAATGTAATTTATACGAAGTAGCGAAATGTCCTAATAACTGGTAATTTATATTTGTAGTATTTCGAAATGAATTGCATATAACTAAATCATCAGTAATTAAGAAATATGCTGTAAATTCAGATAAATTGTTTAAAAAACATAGATCTGCACGCACCCCATATTCAATATGCAAATGAATTGGTGTCAGCTGGGTCAACTCGAAATATGCCAACGCTCAGTCATCAACTGGTGCAACTGGAAATATGCACACTCCAGTTGTCAACTGGTGCAATGAAAATATGCCAACAGTCAGTTATCAACTGGTGAACATAGAAATATGCCAACAGTCACGGGATTATCACCACGGAACTTAAATGGTAACTGTGAAACCATCAAGACACCCAAGAATAACTCATTTTCACACATGGAAAACACGGAATACCCAGCTTATATTAATAATTCGTTTGAGTCACGCGATCATCACCGCGGAACTGCTGGCAACTTTGACTACGGTTTAGATAGGGGTTTTAAGACACCTAATAATGACTAATTTTTCACACCTAAAAGTCACGTATGCCCTGCTTAGATTAATATTCCGTTTGAGTCACGAGATCATCACCGCGGAACTGCTGGCAACTTTGACTACCATTTAAATAGGTGTTTTAAGACACCTAATAATTACTAATTTTTCACACCTAAATATCACGGATTCACAGCTTAGATTAGTAATCAGTTTTAACTACGTGATCATCACCAAGAAAGTTATGGTAACTTTGAAACCATTTAAATAGTGTTTTAAGACACCTAATAATGACTAATTTTTCACACCTAAAAGTCACGTATGACCAGCTTAGATCAATAATTCGTTTGAGTCACGAGATCATCACCGCGGAACTTATGGCAACTTTGACTACCATTTAAAAAGGTGTTTTAAAACACTTAATAATTACTAATTTTCACACCTACATATCACGTTTTCACAGCTTGGATTAGTAATCAGCTTGAGCCACGTGATCATAACCAAGAAATTTATGGTAACTTTGAAACCTTTCAAAGAGGTGTGTAAGACACCTCAGAATTACTTGTTGAATATAACCAGAGATTCACGGACAGAACAATAAGACGATTAGCCGGTGTAAGTAACGTGATTATTACCATTAACCTTGGATAACCTGTGAAACCAATCAATAAAGGTGCTTACAAGACCAAATAATTACGTATTTATCGCCACCATCGGTTAACTGACAAAAAACTCGTTGCTTGGTCAAGTGGTTATTTGGTCATAAACAATTGATTTACAGAGGTAAGTGGAATCACGTTACTCCAGTCGCGTGATAAACTGGTGGTTTTTAGGTTAGATGAAAACGTGAACAGGAGTACCTTTTTTGTTTAAATGAAGGCACGTGTCGATAACGTTTAAATCTAGTTCAAAAGGCACTGTACTTTAAAATCACTTAAAATACACTCCCAAAAGAGGTTACTTTTTAGTGTTCTGTTTATTGGGTGTGGCATTAGGCTGTATTCATTATGGCAGGATAAGAGTTAATAAAAACAATTTTTCCTTTCTTTCATATTATTATTTTTGTAAATCCCTGAACTTAGCCTGGTCGCAATCCAGTATGTACTTTCTGGGATGAAGACCTAACAGACTGGTCCTCAGATGGATGCAGGCTGCTTTCACATAGTCTACCGAGTCGCTATAACGCAGACGAGTCGTCCAATGTAACTGGTTATGGTAGAGTCGTGTGCGGATGCAACCATCTCACTAGCTTTGCGGTGTTAATGGTAAGATTGTTTTAATAATAATGTAATAATATTAAGTAGATCTATTGATAAAGCGCAGCTACTATATAATTTAGTGTACTCTACTGCGCTGTGATGAAGAAAAAAAACTCATCACAGTGCTACTTTACAGACAAACAGTAAAAAAAATTAAATTATTTTAAAAATATTTTAAAGCTCCTGAAAACAACTGCGTCTTCAACATAACTGTGCAGACAGCAAGAGATGAGGCTTTTTTTTATGTTTAGTGGTAGACTATTCCAAAGCTTTGGAGGGCGCATTTGAAAGCACAATCTCCAAGATTTACTTTTGTTTTTGTGTGAGGTAGCTTAAGAAGCAGCCTGTCCTGTTCACTGTTCGCAAGTTACGTGCATATGGATGTGATTTAAAAGACAAATAATTTAGGTTTGACCATTCAATGCGTTGTAAAGTGACAAGCAAAAGTTTAGTTTTATAGCTAAACGAGCAAAGACATGTAACCTGTTGATGTAACCATGTTTAAGTTTTTTTTAATCTGTGACAGCAGTTAATTTGTTTCGAAATTATTGAGTTTTCTTGTTCAAGAAGGACAAAAGATAAATTAAATTTAAAAATAAATTCAGACCTACTATATTGTGTACGGGAGCATATTCACATACAAGCTATGCTTTTTATTTAGGCTCCTCACATTTTACATTGTTCTACCATGCCTGTTATATCTACATATTTCGAAATTTCATACTTATTTTCCGTACATTATATTTGATTTGAAATCTTAATTATTTTATTTTTGTGTGAAATCTACTCTTATAATAATATACGCCTGTATAAAAAAAAATTATAAAGAATATTAATTGTTTTTCTATGTAAAATGTGGAATTAATGAAACTTAATAAAAAGTCTAGAAGTTACCAATATACTGCTTTATAATAATACCTTTTATCAAGACAATATTGGAAGGTTTTTCCACATCGAATATCTAAAAACCCAACAAAATAATGGTAGTCTTTTCTTAATAGATAAATATATTGTAAAAAATTTGTCCAGTTGTCTACGATAAAAATATTAATTATTTGTCTTAAAAACGTACATTTTTGGTGGTAAATGTGGTAGAACCATCATTACTGATCTACGAAATAACATCATTATCCTATAATTTTCCCCTACATCTATATTATGATAACAATTTATCACATGCTCATATTAACTTATTTGTTGACATTAATTCATAATTTTCACTACTTTTGCAGATACTCATGGCAACAACTTAAGGTCGTCTGAAACTCTGAATGGATAAAAGCAAAATAATAATTTTAACTTTCGGCTCATTTTGTTTTACAGGACATATATCATGAGGAGCATGCATTGGAACACGTGTATAGAAACTTAAGTTACATTGGATGTGGCATCTCCATTGTCAGCTTAATCATTACGGTGGGAGCCTATCTATCAAACAGGTAAAATGAACCTACACACCATGGTACACACACGCACGCACATGCACCCAAACACCCGCACGCACCTCAAGACCACACACCGACCCACACCCTTCCCTCAAACCGGCACATCGGCCAACTTGAAATAAACATGGTTGTGGAAAGAGCCGTGAAGTGGAAATCGTTTTGATTTGTTATCGCTTTTGATGACAGTCCAACAAGTCCACTAACAAAGAGAACACATAATTTAATGTTGATAATCGTCCGTCACGGCAATACACAAAGAATAATTAAAACAATTGGATCTATTTCATTTGTTTTAATTATTATTTATATATATGTTTGTATATAAATATACGTTTACGCACACACCCACATTTTACTTCACACATTCCTTAGACGTTATGTTGCCGACAGGGGCGTTAATCCCGGGGGGGATGGGGGGGGGGGGGGGCTGCACCCCCCCCCCCCCGGCTTGAAGTAGGGGGGGGATGGCCGGTACAATCAGCCCCCCCCCCCTGATATTGCAAAAAAAAGAGAGAAAAAAAAAGGAAGAAGAAGAAGAAGAAAATGTGATTGTTTCAATTTTAGCATAATACATGAGAAATGAGTTATTTTTTTAATGTAAGTATAACTGTATAGCCTACACGGATATAGTATGTCACGATCATTAAGAGTAGTTGCGCGACGTGCGCGAACAAGCACTTCATAAACTTTAGAATAATTTTTCGTTATTTTGCAAGGTATGATTATAGCCCAGACGTAAAGTGCGCCAGCGCGCGAGCGCTTAAAAAGTGCAATCATGTATAGTAGATGCCCGCCCCCCCCCCCACTTAGTATTATTTAGGGTACGCGTACGCTCGTTCCCGCCCTTTAAAAGCACCCCCCCCCCCCCCCACCCTATCTCAGGACTGCCAACATTTCTGAATCCCCCTTTCGCCGGCTTTTCGCTGGCTTTTCCTACCTTGAGACCCCCCCCCCCCCCATTTCAGATTAGCTCTAGTCGATCAAGGGGACTGGGGGGCAATGCTTTTACTTTTCAAAATGAAATAATCCTGGATGAGCTTTCAAAGCTAGCAGGAATTTCAGGAATTTGATCCCGGGATTTGATCAATTTTTCTATGATATTCAAGATATTTTATAACCTCCTTTTTACATTTCTCAGGAGTCCAAAGAGAGAGAGAAAAAAAACCCACCCCCTTTTTAAAGAAATTAAGAGTCGAGAATGGTACAACGAATCGTCTTCTTTCTCTAATGATTTAATAAAACGTAAAAGCTTCCGCGCTTCGCGCGGAAAGGGGGGGGGGGAGGGGGGAGGGAAAAACTGAATTCAGATGAGGATTAAAAGTCAAGAATGGTACAACGAATCGTCTTCTTTCTCTAATGATTTAATGAAACGTAATAGCTTCCGCGCTTCGCGCGGGAGGGAGGTGGAGGGGGGAGGGAAAAACTGAATTCAGATGAGGATTAAAAGTCAAGAATGGTACAACGAATCGTCTTCTTTCTCTAATGATTTAATGAAACGTAATAGCTTCCGCGCTTCGCGCGGGAGGGAGGGGGGGGGGAAGGAAAAAACTGAATTCAGATGAGGATTAAAAGTCGAGAACGGTACAACGAATCGTCTTCTTTCTCCAATGATTTTATGAAACGTAAAAGCTTCCGCGCTTCGCGCGGAAGGGAGGGGGGGAAGGAAAAAACTGAATTCAGATGAGGATTAAAAGTCGAGAATGGTACAACGAATCGTCTTCTTTCTCTAATGATTTAATGAAACGTAAAAGCTTCCGCGCTTCGCGCGGAAGGGGGGGGGAGGGGGAGGGAAAAACTGAATTCAGATGAGGATTAAAAGTCAAGAATGGTACAACGAATCGTCTTCTTTCTCTAATAATTTAATGAAACGTAATAGCTTCCGCGCTTCGCGCGGGAGGGAGGGGAGGGGGGGGGAAAAACTGAATTCAGATGAGGATTAAAAGTCAAGAATGGTACAACGAATCGTCTTCTTTCTCTAATGATTTAATGAAACGTAATAGCTTCCGCGCTTCGCGCGGGAGGGAGGGGGGGGGGAAGGAAAAAACTGAATTCAGATGAGGATTAAAAGTCGAGAACGGTACAACGAATCGTCTTCTTTCTCTAATGATTTAATGAAACGTAATAGCTTCCGCGCTTCGCGCGGGAGGGAGGGGGGGGGGAAGGAAAAAACTGAATTCAGATGAGGATTAAAAGTCGAGAACGGTACAACGAATCGTCTTCTTTCTCTAATGATTTAATGAAACGTAAAATCTTCCGCGCTTCGCGAAGGAGGGGGGGGGGGACTGAATTCAGACGAGGATTAAGTCGAGAACGGTACAACGAATCGTCTTCTTTCTCTCATGATTTCATGAAACGTAAAAGCTTAGGAGCTTCGCGGGGGAGTGGAGGCGGGAACTAAATTCAGACGAGGATTAGGAGTCGAGAACGGAACAACGAATCGTCTTCTTTCTTGGGGGGGGGGGACTGAATTCAGACGAGGATTAAAAGTCGAGAACGGTACAACGAATCGTCTTCTTTCTCCAATGATTTTATGAAACGTAAAAGCTTCCGCGCTTCGCGCAGGAGGGGAGAAGGGAAAAACTGAATTCAGATGAGGATTAAAAGTTGAGAACGGTACAACGAATCGTCTTCTTTCCCTAATGATTTAATGAAACGTAAAAGCTTCCGCGCTTCGCGCGGGAGGGAAGGGGGAACTGAATTCAGACGAGGATTATTTTCGAGAATGGTACAACGAATCGTCTTCTTTCTCTAATATTGTTTGTTGTTTGTTCGTTTGTGTGTGCGTGTGTGTGTGTGTGCGTTTGTGTGGTGTGTGTGTGTGTTGTGTGTTTGTGCGTGCGCGATCGCGCGCGCTTGCGTAAATTAGTGTGGGCGTGTGCTCGTGCTAGTATGTGATGGCTATCGCCGATCATCCCCCCCCCCCCCCCCACACTCATCGGTACGGATTTACGCCCCTGGTTGCCGAGTAACTATTGCTATTGCAAAAGACATGATCATGAGGATAGAACATTAATTTCTCACCAAAATTATCTCTTTCATGAGAGACCGTCTTCATTATCCTATGTCCCATTTGCATTACCCCTTCCACATGCCTCATACAGATCCGCCACTGACCTAAGCTGTAATAATTGTTACTGGTTGAAACACTCTTTTTATTTATTTATTTGTCAAACCACAAAATCACAGAGTGTTGAGGAAGCAACAAAGATTCAAGATTCTTATACTCCTCTGCCTCACTCTCCTCTTACTCTACATCTCCTTCGTCATCATGCTCGTCCTCGACTCGACGCTAGACAATCGTGAGGTCGCTCCGATCCCATGCGCCATTTTGACGGCCGTCATCCATTACTCCCTGCTGTCCTCGATGGCCTGGATGGGTGTCGAAGGATTCAATGCCTACTTGCACATCATCAAGATCTTTGATACGTATATTCCAAGATTTATGCAGAAAGCGACACTTGCTGCTTGTGGTAATTATCATACAGTGAGGAATCGAATATTAATCTACGAGAATTAGTTTTGGCTTACTGTTGCAGCTGAAGAATACGACATAATGCACCAGTATACATGTATACCCAGGGAAGCCTTATTGACTTCCATGCTATTCTTCCTGAGGGTACTGCAATTATTATTAATCATAGGATTCGAACACTAAACCCTAGGAATGAGAGCAAGTGAATTAACCACTAAACCACGATTTCTCCACAGTGTTTTATTGTTAGGGATCGGACAATAGTCAAGATCAGAGTCAAGATCAGGGGGGTGCTTCACAAAGATTTTAAGTTGAACTTATGTCTAAGTTGGACTTACCAATTGTGGAAAGCTCTTAGCATTTTCGAAAATGCTGTGTACAACTTATTTTAAAAGGCATAAAGTGTTGATTCAAATCATTCCTAATTTCTATTATCAAGGAGATTTCATGTTCTTGATGTGGAATTTATGAAAAGTCTAAAATACTTGTAGTTTTGCTTTTGAATAATTTTAAGGCTACAAATGGCTCTCCATAATGTTTAAGTCCAACTTAAGTTAAGTTAAGTTCGACTTCGGATCTTTGTGAAACACCCCCCTGGATTATGGTTAGGAGTCGAGTTAGGGTCAGATTAAGGGTTGAGGTCATTGTGGGGCGCGGTCTTCTGTAGGTGCTTCTTAGTCCTGTTAGTGTTCTTATGTTGCATTTGTTGTTGCTTTCTTGCCATCATTATGATTGTTTACATTCTTACAATTGCTATACAAAACTTATTTTCCATACAAAATCCTGACAAAACTATTAACGATTCTAATTCAAGATATCAACTGTTGGCAAGATGTCGATGGGCTCTGGCTCATTTCAGCTATTTGCTCCTGATTGTTAATTTGATATATCTTAACTGCATTAATCAGTTTTAATTATTTTCATTATATTCCTACAGGTATCCCTGCATTGATCGTCGCCGCGACTGGGACGGTTGCAAGACAAAAGTACGCCCATCACGATCGGTAAGAACCCCTATATAAATTGTGCAAAAGAAAATATATATTTCCTTGCTCGGATGATGTCTTTATACCTCAGGCACAACATCAAACCAGGGACAGTGTCAAACCAACTCCACACTGATTCCAAATCGACAAATTCTTTTATCAAGTCTTTGTTCGATCAGGGGTCAGTCTCGTGACGGTCTAGGATATTTTTTCGAGAAGGCTTACTTCGAATCATCGGGTCATCGCGTCGAGTCGGGTGGTCGCGTCACCCGACCTTTTGTCAAGGCATGCCCCTTTATTCACGAATTGTCGGGGGAAATGTTTGTGAAATAAACCCCTCTCATCTACAAATGATCTGGTCCAATTTGCCCAACACTTTGTGAAACCCTCTAAGGCAAGTCTACGAAAGGTTGCGTCATCTTCCGCTTTCGTTTTACGAAAGGTCGTGTCACGCGACGATGACCTTCAGCCTTTAGAGAGTAACTTGCTTTTCAGAACGATACTAATCTGTCACTTTCGCTATGTTACAAAGCAGTGCTGCGTGGGCTTTAAAAGCCCAATTAAAGACTTAAATTTTCATAAGAAAGGAAAATTTCCGAGAAATTTGAGTTTGAACTTTCTGTCGGTGTCACCTCATCTTGTACTAGAAATGGGGCACTAGGCATTTCCCTCAGTGGATACTTTTAAATAAATCAAATTAGATGTGCTTAGATGTTGCCAGGAACAAGTATGTTTTTTTTTGGTGGAAACTGTTAAGCGTTTGCATTGGGAACCTGCGTGAGTGTGTATTGGGTTTTTACAGACGTGTATCAATCAGATATGATTATTTACGTCTGTTGACCAACCTTTCAACGTCACTATCCGAAAGACGTGACTCAGTTTCGAACCTGCGTCTTCGGCTGAATCAGTTTGTAACTTCCATTGTTAGCTGGGATTCAGGCGCACGCCAAAACTGCTCCGTATTCACTAAAACTTAAAAATGACTTTAGTCCTCAGGTTGGGCTCAACAAAATCAGTAGAATAATATATAACATTAAAGTGCAGTTGGCCAACGATCACTCTATTTCGACTTTTACAACGTTCTAGGTGCTTCCTCCAGTTCTGGTCTCAGATTGGAGGACTCCTCATCCCAATCGGGATCATCCTCCTCGTCAACATCGTCATCTTCTCCATGGTCATCGTCCGGTTGGTCCGATCAGCAAATCCTGAAGGTCTAGTGAGGAAAGACAAGAGAGATGAACGTCGGGAAACCATCAACCGAGTCCAGATCGCCATCTCTAACCTTGTTATTCTGGGCTTGACTTGGACAGCTGGTTTTCTGCTCTTCATCGACAAAATAAGCAAGGTGTTCCTTTATTTTACAGAGGCGATTTGGTTTCTGTAAAGACGAATGATGATTGTTTTTGCATACTCATTAGTTGTATGTCAGTTTTTAAGAATATCATACTAGAAAATCCCAAGAAAAGTATTGCTCCTTAAATGCACTTATATTCGAAATCTCACTAAAAATACAAGACCAACATTCCACCTACACGCGTGTGTAATCCGAAACCTTACAACATTCACCAATTCTCCTTTGCTTCATAATAAACATTTCCAACTCGCCTTTAGACAGTTTCTGTCACGATGTAATGATACGACCAGTACTCACTTTTATCTGGAAACGCGACAAATGAGGTTCTCCTGCGGTCTAGTCTAGGCTAAGTTTTTCCCTGTTTAGTAGGACTTGAATCTTTGCGTCGATTATGACCAAACCAGTAGAATTCTTCTTGGGTAATTCTGACTCACGGCACACGTCACTTTCAAATAATTGTCATGGTCTTCTGTGGAAAATATTTTGGTGTTTTTCTACTTAATCTCCATTATGCAGTTTCTATAGTTAGATCATCTTGATTTGTTTTTTTCTTGTTAAGATTGCAGAGGGGCTCTTCATCGTTTTGAACGCGCTTCAGGGCTTCTTCATATTCCTTCTCTACTTTGTCCGCATGCCGTTCTTCCGCAAACAATTGTGCAAGACCTGCCGAAGTGGCAAGCACGGACGAGAGGTCGTCTCGAGTCAACTTCACATTAGTGAAACTGCATCATCATCCTCATCCTCAACAACGAAAGCAACATCCGAGCTGACATCCAAGCAGACATCGAGGGGAAACGTTGATGCAGTAGATGGAGAAGCCCTACCGCCGGCTTTTATCGAACTGAATAATGTCGGTAGCATACATTTGAAAAGGTTACAAGGACCCCAAAAGTTTAATTATTACTGATAAATCGGGCACTATATAGCTGACGCAACATATTTACCATAATGATACATCTCTAGTGCTCACATCCACCACGCAAAGTGCTCAAAGGGCTTAAGACTGTAATTAATCGGCAAATGTAGATAAATGTCTTGCGGAAGGACATAAGTTCCGTTCCGAGGCTCGAACCCACGACCTTCACATCTTCAGTCAAGTGCTTAAACCACTCGACTAGGTTACCTCTACAAATTATTCAAATCTGATTTCAACAAACTGACGAAAGTCTCATTTTATTTTTTACATTTTTAAGGGGGGAATCGTTAGAAGGTACCTGCACTTTACGATATTAGAGAACAGTAGATACCTATCTTTAGTATGTTGAATAAATCTAGTCATCTGATTGTTCGAAATTGGAGTCGTGATATTAGCCATGCCCGCAAAGAAACGAACTATGCCCGTTGCCCCTGGTATTATGGGCATAGTTAATGACAAACATGCCCGTTGCCCCGGGTCAGGGGTATAGTTAAATTTTGCTGGGATCCCCTTTGGTTTACGTGTAAGACGTTTCTGTGTGCGAGCACGGATACCATACAGTGTGTGTGTGCGATTCGCGAATGATAGTAAAAATTCAGGCAACTTTCCAGCGAAGATTAACAGACAGTGTCTCAGATTATCTGTTATGTTTTAACTAATCTTTACTAAAGAAAAGGATATTAGGGAAGAATTCTTTGTAGACTATTTTGTGAATTCGGTATATAAAAGATATATGGACTGCTTTAATATTCGAGGCATGGCTGTTTCTATACTGGCTCTCGGGGACCTTACATCCTACTATGAACCCTCGCCGCGCCTTGACGCGCATCGGGGTCATAGCAGGATGTAACGTCCCCTTAAGCCTATATAAACAGTTATGTCTCTCATAGCCATGGGTGTCGATCCCGGGGGGGGGGGGGGGGATGGGGGGAATATATCCCCCCCCCCAAAAAAAAAAAATATTTCAGGTGGGGGGGGGGATGGCCTGTACAATCATCCCCCCAATAATTCACCATCAAACAAACAAAAAATAATGATGAGAGCCCGATGAGAGTAGTTAATGGTTATTACTCGCAAGATGACCATCAATATACACATTTTGCTATCTCATTTTCATAATACATACAATAGAAAACGAAGTAAGTGAGACGACCGTTTATGAGACAAGAATAAATTGAATTCTCGCTCATACGGCTTCATCAGGAATTGATGAATTTATTCAATTTATTCAATCAACAGCTTCATAATGCAGTGCGCCAAATGCAAAGCCGCAGCGTTAAAAAGCAACGAGCTTAGTAAATGTTAAGCGCGAAGCGCAAAAGTGCAAAAAAGAAGAAGAGAGTGGGAGAGAGAGAGATAATGAGAGACAGAGAGGATACAGGCGCGTAGCTAGGGGGTGGCGGGGGTGGTCGCCTCCCCCCCCCCCCCAATAAAAAAATGCAGACCCCCCCCCCCCCCCAAAAAAAAAAAAAGAGGACGTGGAAAAAAAAGGATTTAGAGTTGAGAACGGTACAACGAATCGTCTTTCTTTCTCTAATAATTTTAAAAAAACGTCGAAGCTTCCGCGCTTCGCGCGAAAAAAAAAGGGGGGGGGAAGGAATTCAGACAAGGATTAAGAGTCGAGAATGGTACAACGAATCGCCTTCTTTTTCTAATAATTACATGAAACATCAAAGGCTCAGCGCTTCGCGTTGGAAGGGGGGAACTGAATTTAGCAAGGATTAAGATTCGAGAATGGTACAACGAATCGTCTTCTTTCTCTAATAATTTAATGAAACGTCAAAGCTTCCGCGCCTTGCGCGGGAGGGGGTAACTGAATTCAGACAAGGATTAAGAGTCGAGAATGGTAGAACGAATCGTCTTCTTTTTCTAATAATTACATAAAACATCAAAGGTTCCGCGCTTCGCGTTGGAAGGGGGAACTGAATTCAGCAAGGATTAAGATTCGAGAATGGTACAACGAATCGTCTTCTTTCTCTAATAATTTAATGAAACGTCAAAGCTTCCGCGCTTCGCGCGAGAAGGGGGGGGGAACTGAATTCATACAAGGATTAAGAGTCGAGAATGGTACAACGAATCGTCTTCTTTCTTTAATAATTTAAGGGGGGAAACTCTCCCTCCCTGCACCCACCCCCTAGGAGGTGCTCACTACCGCCCCCCCTAAAATAAAATCCTGCCTATATGCTTGAGAGGATAATAACCCAGGTATCAAGCGCAGACCCACATGGGTCCCATATTCTCTAAAATGTTATCTTTATTGAGGGTGACTTGAAAAAGTTAAAAACTTGGAAGGGAGGGTGTGCAACCTGCCACACGCCTCTACCTCTTGGTTGCTCTGATCCATTGCCGAAAATATTTTGGTACCTATCATCCCCCCCCCCCCAACCGAGGATACAAATCGACACCCTTGCTCATAGCAGTCAATATATCTATACTAGTGGACAATGTTCTCGCTTCCTCTTGATCAGATTTCATGACTGATGTCTTGTCTCGTATGTTTGTGAAATTTAAGAAAATTTATTGCAGTCAGAGGTTTCTTACGGTGTAAATAAATCCGCCTTTTCTCCTTATATTGACCTACATGTAAATATTTATATTTTTCACCCCTTTGTAGTAAAAAAAAAAATACCAATTTGTATTGAATGAAGGTTATTAAATTCAATTATTAAGTTTAAAATTGTGTACATTGCAATAAATGATTATGAAATTTCACAAAACGCTGCCAGTTTTGAGACTTTAATGATTAATGATTAGAAATTGACTTAAAATTGTTGTGATTTTTGCTCTTTGTGCTCATGTATGATGCGTAATCACAGAAGCGGTCCATCTGGTTGGTGATGTAACTTGACAATTATAGTTCTTTTCTCACAATCAGTGGAAAGGTAACCTGTTTTGGTAAGCTTTCAACTCAGGTTAAAAGTTCGAGTTCAAATATGTATTTCCACTATGAAGAAGGAAAAAACAAATTATATACAATAGATAAATTACAAACTATATTTTACAAAGTATACAGAAGTTATTATACGAGAGTACATGTTATAGGCTTCGCTTTGGCATCATACATTTTGTATTATGAAGTTAATATGTTTTTTGCTGTCTATTTCTATTGAAGTAAAAGATTTGATTGCGACATCCAGTAATGAATTGTGCAGTTGAAGTAATTGATATCAAATCAAATATGGATGTACAATTTCGTTAATCTGGAATGCTTCATCTAATTTTGTTATTACGAGTTTTTATTGTTTTGCGCTTAAAGATATAATAAGTTGATAATAAATAAATTACTGAATTCAAATTTCTCTTGTTTTTTCAGTGCAATTGAGTAAATAAAAGTGCCCTATTTCTTGAAGAATTAACGGTACCAGTCAGACTATCGTTAAAGAAAATGTTGAAGGATGGATAACAATGCATCAAAATTCGCACACACTCGTGCATTCAACATAATAGCCCTATTTCATTTAAACAGCGCCAACTAGTGTCTCAGATTGATTCATTGATTGGTTGATTTTAAATTATATTCCACCACGCGAAATTAACAAAGCATAGTGCATTTGACAAAATATTACTAATTTCTTTCAGTTATATGGAAGTAATTGATCCTGAATCATAGTAATGAATGACATGAAAGAATGTTCTGTAATTCTTTAAAGGGATAGTTGGGTTCTTGTTTAATGGGACTTGGTAACATTATTCAGATGAGGGGAAATGGTGCTAAGGTAGTGATGTCAATGCTAGATGTACAATTAAAGATAATCTGAAAGTTTGAGTGAAAACAGACCATCATCAATGATAAAAATGGCACTGTTTCCCAACAATAAGCTGCATAAACCAGTAAACATTGTCACAAATGGATTAATTGAAAGACGACGGCTTTGGAGGAAATGGTCAGAAATGAAAATCTACTCTTAAATTTTAAGTAATGGCACTTGTATACTGAAGACAAACGTGTATGTCTATATCTGATTTAAGGGGAATTGTGACAGTTTAACCCTAAAAGGGCCGGGTTATTTAGGCACTCTCTCGGGCGAGGGGAAGGGAGGGGTGCCCCCTTAAAATATCGGCATATTGATAGAGTTTGTCATTAAAAAAAAACAAGTACATGAAGTTTCATTAACAAATACACGAAATCAATGACCAATAGAAACTTAATAACCTCGCCCACTGTGTAAGTTATTACCGAGCTGTGAGGTCTAGGACATTGCTAATTTGATTTGATTTGATGGGTTATTTTCCGTATACGTCATCACACATATAAATGAACTTTTAACATGTATAATCACATCAAATCATGCACTGTTATTCATAAAGGTGAAATAATTCTTTTTTTTTTACCCCAGTCTATGGAATGATTTGACAATGATCCATTCTTAATAGATCTAGAAAATAGTATACATTCTCAGAATTTATTTAATAATAGTTTGCAAGTGTTTGTTTACGTGACTGCTATAAAGCATGTGTGTGCTACTATGCTTATCAACTACGGGACCTACGGCTTTGAGTCATAGTTGACAGTAATGAGGATTAATGCCTCACAAAAGGGCACTAATAAAGCACATCGACACGGTTTTGATCATGGGGCCTCACAGGTACGAGGCCATTGCTTTGCCACTGAACCATGACTGTACGCAGCGGGGGCTAGCGTAGGGGGTAGCCCCCACAAATAAAAATTAAAAAAGGAAAATGCAAAAAATTATCAATAATTGCATTTTGCCCCGATCCCCAACATGAAAAAAAATCCTCTGTGTGGCCATGCCTTGAACCATAATGCATGGCCGTACAGAAGAATGTTTTTCCTCCCCCCAATTCGTGAGAAATTATTAAGCGTCAAGTCAGCCAGCTGGCGATTAAGCGGGGAGGGGGTAAGGAGCACTATTTTTTTTTTTACTCAACACCCTCACCCCCCCCCCCCCCCTCCCCTTGAGCCAAGGGAAGGGGGCCCGTCTTCTTCTTTTTATGAATAAGGTTTAATTTACCTGTTTTGGGGGCTAAGGTAGGGGCCGGTGCACCGGCCCCAGTAGATCCGCCTCCGTCACTGCTGCAGTATGTTCGGCGTTTCAAGAGGGTACAAATGCCGTCCATTCTATCATTCTGGGGAGTTTCAATTTGAAAGTGTGGTTTCTTTGATTGTTCATTAACCCATATCCTGTGTTTTTGCAAACAAGATTTAAGTTATCAGAATCGGTTTCATATCACTTTTTGATTAGTGTAAAGTTCCATCACATTTATATACACTAAACTCATTATAATTTGAGAAATGATAGCATTGCAATTATATTCATTCTTTGGGATATCGTCTGCTTGTGTAAATCATGCCTAACCTGAGATGTCACACATCTCAGCAGCGTTCGGAGAGCTCTTCAGGTGCTATGCCAGGGCTGTATTTAAACGTTTTGTAATTGATAATAATCATTATGGCGACTACTGCTTTGTTGGCCAAGCAAAAAACAAAAGAATATACGCCATGTTGTGACCCAGTGAAACCAAGTTGGCCAAACTCTGTTGGAGTTTACGAGAGGATCCAAGCCGTGATGACAGCGACCTCGAGAATAGGATTAGTTCCTTCTTTTTCTTTAGTCGCTTGCCCACAACAACATCCATCACTCCCCCTCTCTCCCTCTCTCTTTCCCTCTCCCCCTCTCTCTCTCCCCCTCTCTCTCTCTGACTCTCTCTTTCTCTTTCCCTGTCATTTTCTTCTCTCTCTCTCTCTCACCCTCTTTATCGTTATAATTGTTATTATATTTCCAATTCGAGAAATATTTCAAATCATTAGCAGTGGTCACAACATTGTGAATGTATAACTCAATAATCAAACGACAATGTCTTTTGTATTGTTTTTCCATCTTTTTTCCAAGAACATCAGAAATACATTATTGAAAATATGTTTGTGTTCTGTTAACACAACAGTTAAACAAAAATAATATCTTGAGTAGTCAATTTTATTTATATTATAAATGTAAATTACCTTGAATATGATTATTTATTTGTTTAATGAAATTAACGAAATCCCTGTATAGATGGAAAAATATGAAGAAAACAAATTATATTCATATAGGTCCTCTAAAGAAAAAAAACATGAGAAAAATATGGTGTGATCATATTTCACTTGAAACCTATCCGGCAGTGAGCCATCGTCGTTGCTGTTAAAAAAATAACATATAACACGATCGCTAAATTTTCATGAATTCATCTGAATCTCCTCTTTCTTTACTTTCTTTCTCTTACTGCCTTCCATCTCGATAAGTAGTAGCAGAAGACTTTATTGGATAACTTGTTTAGCAAAACGCTAGGATCTCCTTCTCTCTCTCTCTCTCTCTCTCCCTCTCTCTCTCTCTCTTTCTCTCTCTCTCTCTCTCAGTCTCTACTCTCTCTCTCTCTCTCTCTCTCTCTCTCGTGCATCTCTCTGTGTCTCTCCTGTCTCTCTCCCTGTCTCTGTCTCTTTCTCTGTCTCTGTCTCTCCCCATCTCTCTCTCTCTCTCTCTCTCTCATGCTTCCCTCTCTGTGTTGTGTTTTCTCTTTGTCTCCCGGCATTCACGTATATATTTTCAGTTTCCCTCCTATTAACCTCAATTTCTATATCTGGACCATGCACAGCAATGAAAGCAAAAAGGCCTGAAAATTCTATAAAATTTGACAATATCACCTTCTCAAAAAAACCTTTAATAAACATAACCTTGCATTGCTCACTTATTTTGTCAAAAAGCAGCGGCACAACGGTGATACACGTTATGTTTTCATAAAACCCGGAACTCCGCACCAAGAAAGAATGGTCGAATGTCATCCTTGTACGTCTTTTGTCTGAGGTGTTGCTGAAAAACACTAGCCCAAGAAAGCAACAACAAAATAGGCAGCAAAAAGAAAAATATCCCTTTCTTACCCATCAAAACAACATTTCAGAAGGTTCTTGCGAAAACTATCCTGCAACTTATTTGATTACAGTGGATGCACTGGAAAGTTCTTGATTGTCATCAGACGTTTCATTTAACACAGAGACGTCTATCAACCATTAATCCCTTCTTCTTCTCTCAGCCCTTGAAAATCACATCTTCCTAACGTTTTACCCAAGTCTGGAGAATTTAAAGGGAATATCAATCGCACATCATGATCCGCTTACTGGTTTGCTCGGCTTTCCTGGTTTTACTGCAGTGTGTGCGTCTCACACGGGCAGGTAAGATTATTTTTGTATTTGATTTTTGTATTGCTTTAACACAACATAGAGATTGGGCGATTTGATGTCTGTTTCTGGCTTGCAAAGTGGCCGACAGTTGACTGTATAAATATACCAATGCCCCCCTTTTTGTGTGCTTTATTTGAGCAAAAAAGTGTTATAATATGTTACTGCTTCCATATATTTATGAATATTAGGCGAGTCGATGTTTTTCCGGGTTTATAATTGGCCGACAATATATACCACGAATCTTTTTCGAAAAAAAATCTTACCGCAATGGGTGTGCTTTACTTGGGAAGCTAAGGATACTATTTTATTATTTTTGAAATACATGAAATTGAATGATCCGATCCGGGTAGTGAGCACTAATTTTTTTGGGGGGCCCTCAAAAATTTAAATGTAGAGAAGAGGGAACAGCAATGGCATGGAGGCAAGTGGTTGCATGATTGGCTTTTTATCAGCCCGTGTATTGTTTTTATAAATTAATAAATTAATTAACTGTTACCATATTTTTTTTAAAGTGGAGCTGAATTGGTATAATCGTATTGGCTAAATTTCACATATTTTGGGGTCTAAAATTACCTTCATAGCAAAAGGGCACCAGAAATGTATTAATAAGAATAAGAGCAACAACGATGCACTTTGAAGGCATTTGCGGTCTAAACAAGAGCAGCTCAACTTTACCTGGGATGGGGGTGAAATCCAAATATCAGTTGATTCCTGTTGATGTGCAGGGCTGGTAACAACTCATTTTTTGTTATTAAAACATCTAAATATATTTCATAGATTTTTAAATACATTTTTTCAAGTAATTTCTCAGACCACCCTAAAAAATGCTTCATATCACATTCATCTTGTGACATCATCTGTCAAGCATTAGTGAGCTAACGAGAGACAGTGGTATGTAGCTTTACCAGAGCTGATCACCTGTTTACAATATACCATACTGTAGCGGCTCTTACATTCGCCCTACTTTCACCGTACATTCATGTCTCCTGTATTTTTCCATCACGGTACTTATTTATATTCATTATTCGGACCACGTGTGTTCATTCCTCCAATCGAGCATCGTGGTTCCGCGCATTGTTCACCCGCGTATTTTCAACGCCACGAGTTTTTTTCTCCACTCCCGCTTACACCTCGGTCGAGTCAACAACTCCTGCTTACATATCAGTTGAGTCAACATATCTCTACATTGGTGACCCCGAGTTTACTTGGAAGCTTGGTTGTACGATTTTATTATTCTCTGACTTTTTGGACTTAGCAATGTTTTATAAAATGTATTCATTCTGGATTGTGGATTGAATGTTTTTTATGCTCTTGCATTTATACACGTTTATTCGATGCATACCATGTCAATACTCACTGTTCAATTTTTGGCAACTAAACAGCCGTTCGCATACCATGCTTGTTGTATTACATTCTTTCAACATGCCATGCTTGTACATTTCCTAGGCTGCTGTAAATTACTGCATACACTATACAATACATGCACTTTTACATTTTTATCAGCCATTGATTCTTGTGACATTTTGTACTTTGCTCATTTATATCTTTTTCGCCTCTCATCTGTGTATTGCATACACAGCTTCAATTCTGGCAGGGGAGTAATGTAGCGGCTCTTACATTCGCCCTACTTTCACCGTACATTCATGTCTCCTGTATTTTTCCATCACGGTACTTATTTATATTCATTATTCGGACCACGTGTGTTCATTCCTCCAATCGAGCATCGTGGTTCCGCGCATCGTTCACCCGCGTATTTTCAACGCCACGAGTTTTTTTCTCCACTCCCGCTTACACCTCGGTCGAGTCAACAACTCCTGCTTACATCTCAGTTGAGTCAACACGTCTCTGCATGATTTCCTCTCCGGGCTTGATTCTACTGTGCCTATCACTTCTATCGGCACATCTTCACTTTCTCTGCCGTGTTCATCGGGCTGCAGTCTTCCAGTGGAACAGTTAAATCTAGTTCCGACATATATGGTGCTTGGTTATCCGCTGGGAGCTGCCAGTTTCTTCACCGGTAGTCTTTCACTCACATGAGCTCGACTCACCGCAGCTCATCTAAACATTCATCATCAAGGTTCGGCTCATCAATCGAGCAACTCACTGCTCAGCACCACTACCGGCTTTGATGTCTGCATTTATTTTTCTTCCTTGGCCTCCGACATCAAGCGACTCACTGCTTTCGTCATCGAGCGCCACACATCTCTTCTCTTCTCTTCTATTCTCGCCCGAGAGCTCCATCTACATTCATCATCATCACGAGCGTCGGCGACGACATCGCGTTCTTCACGGTTCTTCAACCACGTTTTCTCCAAAACCAACATCACCCATCCTGAAGTTCTCTCTGATGACGCAACTGATGACAGCGACGCAACTGTTGACAGCGACGCAACTGATGACAGCTCAGGCCGATCTTTGTCAACACCTACTAGTATTACTTCTACTTCACCACCATACCATGAGCAGATAGAGGGATACCGCCACCGACATAGTGTGATCCGCAACAAACGAGATGTAATTGTGGTCGGTGATTCCATGATTAAACACATTGACGGAAGACATCTCTCCCGCAGCAAGAATGTGAAGTGCGTCTCTTTTCCCGGTGCAAAAGTGAGAGACATCTTCACCTCTTCACCTTGCGAGTTTCTCAAGCCAGGGGAGAACTGATCATCCACGCTGGCACCAACAACATCTCTGAGGGTGCTGGTGATGTTTGCCACCAAATCACAGACCTCGGCAAGTCTGTTGCTGCCGAGGGGTTTAACGTCTCAGTCTCTACGATCATCCATCGTAGAGGGGAGAGTGAAGCGGACAAGAAGCGGGTTGATGAGATCAACTATCTGATGGAGTTGGCAGCCAGCGAGAACAGATGGGGCCTCATCATCAACAATGATATCAGCGAGCAGCATCTCGGGCGTGATGGCGTTCACCTCAACAGAGCCGGTCAACGAATCTTGGCAGGCAACCTGAAACACCTCATCAACAGTGCTGACCAATCGACAACACGAGGCCATGGCTGGACTCAACGGTCGTCCGATCAAGTTACAGGCAGTGAACCTGGAGCAAGGCGGCATCAAGCCATCTACCGAGAAAACCAGAGTCTTCATTCTGATGAGGAAAAAAGCAGCCCCGTAAAGTCCTACGCCGAAGCTGTTTCTGGGAGATCTTTGGATTTCAGTGCAGTCAAACAGAGGTCACGACTGAAACCAGCCTTCAGACCATCCAAGGTGGACATGAAAGACTGGGCGAATTATCTTCAATTTGTAAGAAGGGTATTGAATTAAGTGAAAGTTTGACAAAATCTAGTGATGATCCGAAAATTATAGTTGACGGTCGAAAATATAAGTTCCCTTGTGGGAACTGTGATAAGCCAGTCAAATGTAATCAACACGGCCTTCTGTGTTCTTATTGTAAAAAATGGTTTCACACTAATTGTCAAGCTATCAGTTTTTCAGAGTACCGCAGGTTATATTATGAATGCCCTGATGAGAAGTGGAATTGTTTAACATGTTGTCTGCCATCTTTTTGTGAATCAATATTTACTGACGATTGTTTAGAGAAAGAAAGCCAAAACGAGGATAGACTAAAAGAAAACTATTTTAAGGTAACGCGCGTTACACCTGAAAAGCAAGCGATAGCAAGAATAATTCAGCCAAACCTCAAAGATGAAAACACTTCTCTTTTTCAAGAATTTGAAGAAAAGTTTAAAATTAAAGGTCTTCATTTTTTACACCTCAATGTGAGGTCTATTCTAAACAAGATATCGGAACTTAGAATTCTTTTTAAAAGAAAAAGGCTGTCTATAATTGCTTTCACTGAAACATGGTTAAACAATTCCATAAATGATGAAGAAATTGAAATAGACGGATATAAAATCATACGCCATGATCGATCCTCTGGCTCTGGAGGTGGTGTATGTTTCTATATCAAAAATGATATTGCATTTAATATTATGGATGCTATAAGTACTGGAGATACGGAATCCCTGTGGATAAATTTGCTTATACCAAGATCAAAACCAATTGTTGTTGGCGTTCTGTATCGACCTCCGAAAAACAATTTGTTTATCGAGAAATTGTCCAATATTCTTGATACATTAAAAAAGGATGACGAAATAATTCTTTTAGGAGACATGAATATTTGTCTTCTTCGCAAATCGCCACTGGCTAAAAAATATATTGACTTGTTGAGTCTTCATGGGTTTAGTCAACTCATTAAAGAGGCAACACGCGTTACACCTACATGTTCTTCTCTATTGGATCATATTGGTTGTACCAAAGAAAATAAAATAAGTCAAAGTGGTGTCATTGATCTAGGTATTAGCGACCATTATTTTACTTTCTGTACACGGAAAAATGTTAGACTGGCTATAGGTCATCACAGGACTAATGATATCAGATCCATGAAAAAATATACAGAAGAGTCTTTCAATCTTCAACTATCTGTTGTTGATTGGTCACGAATAACTGACTGTACAGATGTAAATGAGGCATGGTCAATATTTCAACATGTTTTTATCTCAAATTTGAATATGATAGCGCCACTGAAACGGATAAGAATAAAACAAAGATCAGAAACTTGGGTGACTAAAGATATTCTTTCCCTAATTCAAGAGAGAAATATAGTATACAAAAAATGGAGGAAAAGAGCAAAAGATGAGAAGCTCTATAAAAGATACAGAGTATTAAGAAATATGGTCCAAAGAGAGGTGAAAAGGGCTAAACTCGTTTACTTACAAAACAAGATAGAAGAAAATAAACAAGATTCGAAAAAACTTTGGCAGAATCTAAAAAGCTTAGGATTGAAAAATAAGAAGCGAAAAGAACAAGAATCTGTCATTAAAATTGATGGGGAATTATGTCATGATAAGATGGCCATCGCTGATGAATTCAATTCTCATTTCACAAATGTGGCTGCCAAATTAGTAAACAAACTCCCCCCTTCCAAAGACTTTTTCAGCGCAGACAATGATTGTATTCGTGACTTTTACGAAAGAAAAGGTGTACGTGAAAACAGCTTCGAGTTATTACCAATCAGTGAACAATTTGTTTTCAAAGAGTTACGTAAGTTGAATGTATCAAAAAGTACTGGGTTAGACTTGATTCCAGCTAAATTTCTAAAAGATGGTGCGAAGGTTTTATTTAAGCCTCTAAGTTACTTAATGAACCTATCTATCTTGACGAGTACTTTTCCAGAGGATATGAAAATAGCAAAAGTGACTCCACTTTATAAAAAGAAAGATAAAACTGATGTTAGCAACTATAGACCTATTAGTGTTTTAAGCGTAGCATCAAAGATTCTAGAAAAATCGGTCTGTGTTCAAATTGAAAGATACTTCAAAGAAAATGATATAATTTATGAATTTCAATCTGGTTTTCGACATGATTATTCGACTGAAACATGTCTAATTCATTTGACTGATTATTTGAGGAGAGAAACTTCCCAAGGGCGCTTTGTTGGTATGGTGCTCCTTGATCTGCAAAAAGCTTTTGATACAGTTAATCATTGCGTCTTATTGAAGAAGTTACAACTAATGGGTTTTGATAAGGCAAGTTTAGATTGGTTTAGATCCTACTTATCTAATCGGCACCAAGTAGTGGCCATTCATGATATTCGTTCCAAACTAATGCCTATAACTTGCGGTGTTCCTCAGGGAAGCATTTTAGGCCCAATTCTATTTTCAAGTTATATAAATGATATGTGTATTTGTATAAAAGACTTCAAACTATTATTGTACGCAGATGACAGCGTACTACTCTATTCAAATCCTGATCCTAAATATATTGAGGAAAAGCTCAGTGAACAGCTGTCTACGTGTGTCGATTGGATGACTGATAATAAGCTTTCTTTACACTTGGGAAAAACAGAAAGCATTTTATTTTGTTCTAAAAGTAGTTCTAAAAAGTCATTTGAATTCAAAGTGACACACAATAATCAAGCAATCAAGAGAAAAGAGTCTGTGAAGTATTTAGGCATTGAGTTGGCTAGCGCAATTTCATTTTCATCTTTAGTAGAATCAGTTGTAAAAAAAGCAAATTCTCGTCTGAAATTTTTGTACAGATATCAAAGTTGTATGGATTTAAAAGCAAGACGTACACTCTGTTTTGCTCTTATTCAATGTTTATTTGACTATGCTAACCCTGCATGGTATAGTAACATAAACAAGTCAGATCAAAAGAAGTTGAAGATTATACAGAACAAAATGGTGAGATTTATCAACTGTTCTGGTCCAAGAACTCATGTTGGCTACAGCGAACTTTCTAAAGCTGGTTTTCTTGAAGTCGACCAAAGATCAAAACAACTCGTATTGCATCATGTGCATAAAATATACCATACTAGGTCGAATCATTATATTCGATCCAACTTCGATCTTGTTACTGACGTACATGATTATAATACAAGAAATAGACGATTCAACTTTAACTTACCTGAAAGAGTAGGTAGTATTGGAAATTCGTTTTATTACAATGCCATAAAACATTGGAATTCCCTTCCCAATGGTGTAAAAGAAATAGGAAACTATGTTCATTTTAAGAGGAAATTAAAGGAATACCTAATACTTGACAGTCAGAGAAGAGAAGTGAATGACATGTTATATGATTGAAATTTTTATTCTTCTGTCGGTTCATACTTTTTCATGTTGTATATACTTATGTTTTCGTACGTCATAGAATTTCTACAAATTCATCATTATTTTCCTCTTCTTCCTTCTCCTCTTTTTCTTCTTCTCCTTCTTCTTTTTCTTCTTGTACTTAATATCATTTCTATCATCAGTTTAATGTTGTTATTATTATTATCTTTAATAAGTAGTTCTTTTAATTTTCTTATCTGTCTGTAAATATTACTATTTTAACTTATTAATTTTATACATGTCTGTAAGGGACCCCACTGGAAATAAGCTCTCGAGCTTTCGTGGGTTATCCTGTTCAAGCTGACTTGTTTTGATCTGTTATTATTGTATATTGTTGTATGTTGGAAGCTTGTCGAATAAAAATCAATCAATCAATCAACGAAGTCGCGTTTCCGCCATCAAGCCTCCGCACATCATCGCGTGAGCCCCTTCCTTCGTTTTCATCTCTCTTCTTCTTCATTGGACTTTCGACGGCATTTCATATATGTCGTAAGCTCTATTTATTCATCGCATTTATTCATGTTCATTCTTATCTTTGATCATTATGTAACTACGTGCAATATCTTCAGTTCTCATTTATGCATTCTCATTCCGATTCTTCGGCTTGTGCTTGGCTACACTTTACCAAGTGTACGGCCAGCCTCATCAGTACCCAATAAACTAACGAAAAGGGAATACTTTCTTTCATGTATTTTTATTGTCAGTGCAACCTTGTTTCCTCGTAGCTAAAATAGTAATAAGAGTTATGTTGTGTGACGAGTGAACACGCTTTCAAATATCCATTCACAATACCTCAAACTCATATCTCTACAATACAATACCAATATAGGAGTTGCTATGTCAGACGTGCTGTACGTAGCATAGCCAGGAAAAGAAAGGTAATGTGGAGGTATTGTATGGAAGAATGCAATTCTTTTGTGAGCATATGCTGAGCTGGGGGAAGTTAATAATTTTGTATTTTGTTACATATCAAATGGATAACACATGAAGTAAAGTGAGTGAATCAGTTGACCAGTTCAGAGAATTACATGTAGATGTGGTCAATCGTCTGAGTCGGTGAAAATGAAAACTAAATGTTTTCAAAATCTTACCAATATTATTAGATAGTGAACTTAGATCACGCGCGAACTATGGTCACGCCACCATTATAGAGGCGGTCATGCAAGCCAGATGTAATCTCAGCGGAACAACCGTTGATATCAGAGCTGAAGCTTTCGGTCAATCTTGTTGCTAGTAGGCGTAATCCCTGCAGCAGTAAATACTTCATGTAAATTTCACTTACCATTAGTTGTCCACACGCTCTTACTTGGACCAACTTGCCACGACTTAGTTAATTAACACGACCTTCCACCGACCATCGTAACTAAAGGCCCGGTCACACAGAGGGGACGCATGGGGGAAGCACGGCCGGCGCATGGAAAATTTGCAATTTTGGCCAGTGCGTTGTCGTTCGCTAGGCGTGCGTCATCATTCGTTACTCGTTCGTCGAGCGCGCTGGACCCACGCTATGCATTCGTCGTCATTCGCTGTGTGCGTCGGTTTTTTTTTTTTAAACATGCTCAAAAGTGTGCGCGGAGCTTGACGCATTAATGTACACGCCAAAGGCACGCCAGACAGGCGCGGATCCAGGATTTCTTAGGGGAGGGGGCCCAATTTTTTTTTTTTTTGCTCACGAAAATTTGAAAATCGCGCCGGCCGAAAAGTCGCTCAGTGGGGGGGGGGGGGGTGGCGGATGGAGGGGGGGGGGGTAGTGAGCACATTTTTTTTTTCCCCACTTAAAGACTCAAGGGGGGGGGGGCCAACCCCCAAAAAAGGTAAAAATCACGTGATTTTACATGATTTTTTTCTCAAATCTGGATCCGCCACTGACGCCAGACATGCGTGGAGCGCGCTAGACCAGCTCCAGACATACGCGGCGCACACGCCCTGCATACGCACAGCGCGCTAGCTACACGCTGTGCATTTTTTTGTCAGCTCGCTAGCTTTTCCAAAATTATGACAAAAGTTAGGCACACGGCCTTTTCCGATTTCCAATGCGCGGGCCGTGCGTCGTAGAACGCGGTGCATGCGTGGACCATTCGTCCAGCGCGCTAGCAACACGCTGTGCATTCGTGGAAGTTGTTATCATGTGCGCTCTGTGTACGGTCTGTATGCGCGATGTATGCGCCCTGTGTGCGCTCAGCGCGCTAGCAACACGCTATGCATTTGGTGTCAGCTCGCTGTAGCTTCGAAAACAGTTGGGCGCACGACAACGCACTGGCCAAAATTGCAAATTTCCCATGCGCTGGCCGTGCGTTCCCCATGCGTCATCTTTGTGTGACCGGGCCTTATACCGTGCGAATCTAATTTGCATTTTGATGTAACAGACAACCCTCGTGCAAGGTCACAGATACTCCCGGGTGTAATTGCTACGGGTTAGGGTAACGGTCACGTCTTATTTACGTCTTGTACTACGTCTTTAAGACGACATAACACGACGTCAAAAATACGTAAACTTGCACCCGCGATTTTTTAACCCCAAAACTAGAATTGAAACGTTAACACCGAGTTGTAGTAATGGTGTTAGATTTTAACACCAAAGGCAGAATTACTTCAACACCAAAATTGGAATTGAATTGTTTAATTCCAAACCCTGGTGTTAAATAACACCAGTTGGTGTTTTCCGATATAGATACCGGGAAAGTGTTAAAATTAACACCCTTGTTTTTGCAGTGTACAGTTCTC
The DNA here is from genome assembly GCF_000002235.5 of Strongylocentrotus purpuratus. Lineage (NCBI taxonomy): Eukaryota > Metazoa > Echinodermata > Echinoidea > Camarodonta > Strongylocentrotidae > Strongylocentrotus > Strongylocentrotus purpuratus. Next base: position 19,334,481 of record NW_022145595.1, read on the forward strand.
GACTCTTAATCCTCGTCTGAATTCAGGTTTCCCCCCTTCCCCCTCAGTCACAAAGGAATTCTAAGTAGTAGAATATTAAGTAGTCCTGTACAGGTTAAAACTTAAAGAGTACTTCTCCCTTATTCTCATTTTGTTTTATATCCCCTTTCAAACCCAACAGTCTCTTTCAGGAGTACCCACATGGTGAAACTGCAAACTTACATAGTTTTATCCGTCTAATGTATTTTTCCAACTACAACGTACATACAACTTACTTCATCTTCATAACTTTATTTTGTAGAGAAACTTAACATTAATTTTTTTTTTCTAGATCCTTGTCAACTTAGCCCTTGTCTAAATCAAGGTACTTGCCTGTTAGATCAAACAGAGCAGTTATCAATTTGTCGGTGTCCCCAAGGCTTTAGTGGACCGAGGTGTGAATTTACAAGTAAGTATCATATAGCTTATTGAGAGCGAAAAATGTGCATGTACCGCAAATATTTTTACTTTTACAGTATATTAAACACAGTTCTTACTATGTATTCAGACTACAAGAATTCATTATATAGATTTTGTCCAAGTCTGAATGCCATATAAGAAACATCCTGTAACGAAACGTTGTCAAGCAAAACGCACGTTTTAGCATCATTTCAAATAAAAACTGGAATAGAATCAGGGTCCCATAATAAACTGAACGTCATATTGTACAGAAATTGTATAATGGGGCAGGGATTATGGTGAGTGCGCAGTGATGATAAGCCAGCTGCCATGTCAATTGACCTGAAATTAATTATTTTCTTCATACGTTTCTTTATACGATTTATTATCTAGTCTGTACACCTCGTTAGTACCGAAACCATGAAAATCAAACTATCTTTTACAGAGAGATGAATGAATTGGAATTATATTCAATTGTATTTTCCTTTCTTGTTCTAGACCCTTGCCAGCCCAATCCTTGCTCCAATGGCGGTCAGTGCGTAGCTATTACGTCCCAGGGACTGCAATTCACCTGTTTCTGCCCCAACTCAAGGTTCTATGGTCCAACATGCAATTTCCAAGGTGAGTCGTTAGGACATACTTAATTCATGCAGGGACCTCCTGGTTACGAGAGCACAGCTCCACCACTGAGTTATTGTACCACATCATGGACGCAGGGCCCACTTTCAGACATCCGGTTCCCTGGTATATTTTGATCCTTATCATCATCATTGTTGCTGTTGTTGTCTTTACTATTAAATTTAAACACTCATATCCATGTATTCTTTATGTCAATAGATGGCTGCGCGCCTCAGAACCCCTGTCTCAATGGCGGTATCTGTAGCACTTTAGATGTCTTTGGCTCCTACTCCTGCAACTGCCCACCAGGCTGGACTGGTACAAACTGTAATCAACTAGGTAAGGGTCTCATTTATCAATGATAATCCGAGGGGCCAGTGACACAGAGACGTAACTCCATTATGGCCATTTTGGAGAAAAAGTGGTTCATGTGTCACTGAGCACTTGGGCCTTAGCCATTGACTTCAATGGGGGTGTTGGCTGAAGTTAGGTCTTTGTCTTTCCTGGTGAGCCCACATTGTTCTGAACATTTTGATATCAAATACTCATTTTGGCAAAATATGGAGTTACGTCTTTATGACCCCGTTCTCACTCACTTCGTTGGAGCGCTCTGGAGCGCTCTAACTTAGACCCGCTCCTCAGGAGCGGTTCTTAGGTGAGTGAGAACGCTCAAAGTGGTCCAGGAAGCGGACTTCTGGACCGCTCCAGAAGTCCACCTTCCGAGGTGGTCTTGAGGAGCGGGTCTTATTAAGAGCGCTCCAGAGCGCTCTAACGTGCAATGTGAACGGAAAGCGTACTTTGAACGGAAGTGAGCTAGTGACCTTCGGTGCGAAACATGTAGTACGGTACATAGGGTTTGGATTCCGCGCGCGAAAAAATTGACCCGCCTACCTGAGCTGCCATAGCAACAAGACCACTTTGACTTGTGGAGCGGTTTGAGCCATAAAAACTGCTCGGAGTGTGAACGCTCGCAAACCGTTCCTCAAGACCCGTTCCTCTGGAGCGGTCTGGAGCGGTCTAACTAAGACCACTTTCAAAGTGAGTGAGAACGGGGTCTATGTCACTGAACCCTCGAATTAATAGTAGGCCTAATTGTTTTTTTTTATACCGGTACTGGGTATAGCCACATGAGTATTAGAAATGCTCTTTCTGCAATTATTCATCATTCCGGCATTGCAAGTTACATATTTATTATACATTCATTAGACCTTTTATTTTTGCTTGTCATGATTCTATTTCTTGTGCCCCCCCCCCCCCCCCTCTATCTTTTAAGAAAGACCTAGATCCAGCTGTGGCAATGATATCATCTTTTGACAATGTCTTACCAGTTGATTAAAATTTACAGTGGTCATATACATATCCTTTAATAGTTGCTTTGAACTTTACTTGCTAAATGTAATTTTATCATTAATATCCCCTTAGCCTTTGAGTATTTGGATCGTTTATATCAGGATTGTAAGACTTTAGATGACATCAAGAGAAAACTGAAAACACACCTAACATTAAGTGTTTACAGCTGGGTATGTTTTCTCATGTTTTATTGTGAGCACTTTTAGAGTATGTTTATGCCTCCGTTACGAAGTAGCCGGAGGCATTATGTTTTCGGGTTGTCCGTCCGTCCGTCCGTACGTACGTCCCGTTCTCGTGATCGCGTTATCTCAAGAACCGATTGATAGATTCCTGCCGAATTTAGTTAATGTATGTATCTTGCAGAGCCAATGAATTGATCAAATGTTAGGGTCACGAATTCAAAGGTCACAGGGTTCAATAAGAATGCAAAAATAGCTGGAGATCACATCATTATAGAACCGATGGACAGATTACTATCAAACGGGGGACATGTATGTATCTTGCTGAGCCAATTAACTGATTAGATTTTAGGGTCATGAGGTCAAAGATCATAAAAGGGTCATACATGTATATGAAAAATAGCTTGTATAATCATGATGTGTTGAGAACCTGTTAATGGATTACAGTTAAACTTGAATTTGAAAGATTGCTTCTGTTTTGGTTTGTGAAATTGCTCTATGGCGGAGGCATCAGTTTATACTGCGCGCAGTCGAAGTTCCATCTAGTTTGTTTTTGTTTCAAGTATTAGAACCATTACTTTCAGATGTGAAATAGATAAACAAAAACAAAATAGCATGCTGTATGACCTGATTTTTAATCAAAAATATAATGACCGGGTGAAGCTCTTTTTGATTCTATCAGACAAGACAGGGCTTTAGAAGTAAGTTTTCGTGGGGAATTCGACACCGTTCGGGTGTTTACCCAATAACAGGTGTTGTCAATCATCAGGGTTAGCCTTCAGTTTTTATGATCATTGGACCTTATGTAATGCTTTGCTTTGCCCGAAGACTCTCGAGCTCTCCGAGAGATTAAGGGGTAATTCTTTACTAGCCTACGGGTTTGCTGCGTGCAGATTTATACTCCCATTATTGGTATTTCCACCAAGTCTGGTGTCAGTGAATTATGGCCTTCTGCAGATGGAAACTGACGATTCACTCCCTTTAAATTTAGCAAAACAATTATCAGATCCAAAGAATATTGAGTGAATACATAGAAATTATTTAAAGAATTAAGTACATGTTGAATCTGATAAGGATGACCAATTTTAACACTCTTGAATGCTATATCAAGATAAAGATTGTTTTCCGTCAAGCATATACATATAAATGTCTTTCTGAAGAATCAAGCCAAGAAATAGTTTTGAGATCATAAATGTGTTGCTGTTGTTCGTTTTAAAAATTGTATTTTTTATTGGAAATGAACATACAGGTGATATAGGTAGGATCACTCCAGAAAGGTTGGACATTCATACATATTATGAAGCCAAATCTTGTTTGATTTGAAAACAGTGTTGTTGTTTTTATATTACCAAGTGTGGTATAAAATCTGACTTGGGTTATCAATCCATCATAGCAAAAGTAGCCAAAAACTTAAAGTGTAGAAAATAAAGAAAAAATATGGGGCGTCGGACGTACATCATAGAAAACTGTTTGTCAGACTTTTCAAATTAAACTTTAAAATATTTGTGATTTGTAGGAGCAAAGTCTTCAACTTGTTGATAAGACCTGCACTGTTTTATGTTTCTTTTGTATTCTTTCCAATGTAATTGAATTTAGCGAAAGCCTTTGTTTCAGACTTTGAACAATAGGTGACCATATTTGGCACATTTTCAGACACTGTAGATCGGACCCCAAAATGTTATTTGTGGTAATTTATCTCTGCTGATTTCACAAACTAACAAAACAACCAAACAAACTTCATGGGTGTCTATGACCATTAAAAGTATAACAACAACATTTTTAATGCTAAATATATTACTCATTGCGGATAAAGTATCGAAAATAATATCGATAGTGACATTCGTTTGTCTCGCAATGTATGGTCAACAAGGGATCTAAAGGCCCGGTCACACAGAGGGGACGCATGGGGACGCACGGCCGGCGCATGGAAAATTTGCAATTTTGGCCAGTGCGTTGTCGTGCGCCCAACTTTTGTCGAAGCTATACAGCTAGCTGACACCAAATGCATAGCGCGCTGGACGCATACAGGGCGTATACAGGGCGCACACAGGGCGCACACAGGGCGCTCACAGGGCGCACACAGAGCGCACATGAAAACAACTTCCACGAATGCACAGCGTGTTGCTAGCGCGCTGGACGAATGGTCCACGCATGCACCGCGTTCTACGACGCACGGCCAGCGCATTGGAAATCGGAAAAGAACGTGTGCCTAACTTTTGTCATAATTTTGGAAAAGCTAGCGAGCTGACACAAAATGCACGGCGTGTAGCTAGCGCGCTGTGCGTATATACAGGGCGTGTGCTCCGCGTTTGTCTGGCGCTGGTCTAGCGCGCTCCACGCATGTCTGGCGCTGGTCTAGCGCGCTCCGGCGCATGTCTGGCGTGCCTTTGGCGTGTATATTCATGCGTCGAGCTCGGCGCACGTTTTTGAGCATGCTCAAAAAATCCCGACGCACCATATGGAAACGTTTGCTTATATTTGTCTCATAAAAGAAGTTGATCACAAACTGACTCCCACACGGTGTTGAGTGCTCAGGGGTCACAGGCCATTGGCTTCATCGGACAGGTAGTTCCATAATGTGTATGGGTAAATTAACTAATACAAAATGAGGGGACATATTACATTGTACATTAGGGACACACATTGTTTTTATTGTGCAGAACATACTCTTTTATTGACTTATTGCATGAAACTATAAAAACCAAAATGCATTTTGTATTCTAACAATTGGAGTACAAAGAATTTTAACAGGTGAATGAAATGCATAAACCAACAAACACCTCGGGAGGAAGCATTCATAAATTTGAATACATATAGTTGATAAACGACTCCGATGAAACTATAAAACTAAAATGAAATTTGCGTTCTGGCAATTGGAGTACAAAGAATGATAGCAGGTGAATCAAATGCTTTAACAGCAACACAAACACCTGGGAAGCTAGGAAGCATCCATAAATTTGAATCATTTAGTTGATAAACGACTCCGCATGTGGACGTTTGTTGGAGCAGAAAGCAGTGGATTCTGAACAACACGAACCCATTTAACAGAATGTCGGAACGTACATTAAATTTGGCGCGGTTGAAAAATGCATCTTTCTACCCTGCGATTTGAATGGTACGATCCAGTAAATTAAAACAGTAAAATGGCTCTTATTTTAAAATTACTCATTACATAAAACCCAAAACTTCAGTGATATCAGAAAAATATGTTAATTCTTACTAATAGTTAAAAAAAGATGTATAAACATTGTGAAAGTGTCGCATTTTACGATAAAAGACGCCGATTTAGCGAAGATGACGTCATTAGTGCGCTTGCATCAGGGAATTCAAGGTCAAAAGGTCAATTCAGACACTGATAAGTTATTGGTCGAGCCTTTTTGTTTCCTGTATTCCGACAAAATTATACAATCAATCAAAACAAATTTAATACCAAAAGAAAGCTAACGATTAGTATTTTCATTAACCGCTTGCCCCTAAGTCGCTTGAACACAGTGAAACGAGTGAGAGCTTGCGAGAGTGGCCAAAGTGTGATTGAAACTCGCTATTTGCTCTTCTTCAACGCAAAAAGAGACGACATTTTGCTGGATAAATGTATTTTTTCCGACGAAAGTACAGACAATTTGCAAATGGTCTTTCGATATTATACTTTATGAAATGTTACCCGAGTGACTTCCGGGCGCCCCAATGCTGGAAAGAAACGCACATTTTAGAAAACTTTACTTTACCATGGAAAAATGCTTATTTGTTCTATGCACGCAAGTCAGATTGAGCGGATGATACAACGTTTCCATATGCAGCGAATGACGACGCATGCATAGCGCTGGTCCAGCGTTGGTCCAGCGCGCTCGACGAACGAGTAACGAATGATGACGCACGCCTAGCGAACGACAACGCACTGGCCCAAATTGCAAATTTCCAATGCGCTGGCCGTGCGTTCCCCATGCGTCCTCCCTGTGTGACCGGGCCTTAAGAGATCACGACGTTTCGTGTGCCACTGCAACACTTCGTTAGGTGATAACATATATTGTTGTTTTGTTGTCGTTTGGTATTATCGGCGTTTCATTCTTTTTTAGAATATTTACGCCTTTCACTTTTTTTTTATTTTAAACTATTTGTAAATTCGTACTCTTTTAAAATCATAGATTTTTTTAAATATTAAAATATCAGATCCACTGGTCCGTGAAAACCCCTCACCGCAATCTTCTCGGCTATCATTGGCCTAGGCAACTCTGGTGCTGGTGAGAGGATTCTGGGGTAGATCTTCAGAGTCTCTTGATTGGGGTTTACCGTCCTCAACCCGTCTTTACTCCTTCTTTCCTTTTCTCTTCTAGTATTTTTCCTTTTTTTGTTAAACCTTATTTTTCTATCAAAGTAGGTATCAACATCTTAGAGAATTTTGTTGTCGTGCGATGTGTGCAACAACAACAACAACAACAACAAATCTACTAGCATTAATTAACTAATAACCCTTAATTCATAGATCCCTTTTTCTTTCTAACGGGCCACTTCGGGCTGCTTCCGGTATATATATATTTTTGCAAGAAAGCATATCAGAATTTTATTTCCAAGTTTTACAATCAATTGGAATCAGCAGGCTTTAATATATACTCTAAATTATATTTCGCTCCTTTCAGTACCTTGTCACGACTGCGAACTTCCGAGAAACATCACTCAAATTCTCGAAAGCATTTCAGAGGTAAAATTCAACCGTTCTTTTGTTTAAATGTTTTATTTGTAATAAATTTTAAAATCCATAAAACACTAATTATATTGAATCTTCGGTGAAGCTCAGGCTTTATTTGGTTATTTTTATTCGTTGAATAGAGATAACAATATTACAAAGGCCCTTTGAATTTAATCACATAAAATTTCCAACAAACTAATTGCTCAAAGCGCTGGAAAACAAAGTTCTCCCCTTGGTTCATCTAGGAGATATTCGATTATTGACAATATAAATATGTATATACAGTGCATCCCAGAAAAAACGAAGCCGAGAATATTCGATGTTTTATCATAACTTAATCAAATTAATACAATAGAAGAAAGAATTCATGGGTGGCTGATTGTCAACGAAACAGAGTTAAGTCTGTTGTCAATCGCTGCTTGTTGCTACGGTAGGCAGCCAGTGAAAACGAATTCGTTTAATCAAATCATGGAAATGCAAGCATTACTTTAAACAAACAGAACTTTGTTATTCCTTGCTCATTTTTCCTGATTGAGGTGTCATATGGAAGGGCAAAACGGAACTTTCTAGAAATATGATTTTCTCTTCGTAATTCAGATACCGTCTGCCAAATGACTTTTTGGTTCCCTTTCTTCAAATCGATTTTATCACTCATGCGTGAAATATGCATCATATGAGTTCATCAAATGAAGAAGGGGGATCTAAGTTTTACAAATATGTGTCATTTATTATTTATAATTGTGATTAATTTATGATAAACATCGATAATTCTCGGTTTCGTTTTTTCTGGGACGCACTGTACAAGTTATTAAGCAAATCAATGGTATGGTATAATCTGGAGATCATACGGAAGTGATTCTAAGTTCAAAGACAGTTTAAAGCAAAATCAATTCTTAGGTTTTATTTACCTTATCTTAATTTCTGAGTAATGGTATTTCGGAATTATCAGCCTTCTAAAATACAAACCTTCGAAAAACAAGAAATACAAGTTTTCTCCATAATCATTATCACAATTTCATCCTTCCAGAGAAATTTGACGAATGACGTGGCTCTGGATGTTTCAGAAAACATCGCAAGGCTCGTGACTGAGAACATATCGGCAGCCGATGTTATACTCGTGTCCAATATTTCATCCAGGATTGCCGATCTTAACTATACCGATACGGATGTTAGTTCATATCCATAATGCATTGAACACAATTCAAAAACTTTATAAAACAACTACTTACTGCAATTCGGATCGCCTTGTTAGCACCTATCGAAATTTGCGAACATTGCAATGGAAATTATGTGTCTGACCAACTTTTAGGCAATTATGGTCTTCACTTGGGCAGTCTTTGCGTAATTTGTAGTAAAGGGGGACATAGGCGCCGGAAGTGGGGGGGGGGGGCAAAACGCATTTTTGCCCCTCAAAACGCCCCCTCCCCTCCAAAAAAAAAGAAGAAGAAAAGCAGTAAAGGAGTAAAGATGGTTTGTGTTTTTAACCCAAAAGAACATAACAATAATGAAAACCTGAATTAAATCACATATAAAATTCCATTCAAAGAAAAGGAAAGTTAAAAGGAATAAAATTTCCTAAACATTCCGCATGCCACCTATATTTATCAATGGAGGTTTTTTAATTATAGCGATACGAGCATATCGTGGAAATATTGTGAGAGGATAGAAAAGCGTGTGTGTTTTTTGTTACAGGGGTGAGAAGACATGAGCCCCTGAACGCTGGCGTACTGATGGGAGGGGGGGGGGGGGGGGAGTTATTTCTTATTCGATACCAGTGATTTACAAATGTTGCTGAAATGACATGATTTTCCGGTATTTATTCTCATTTTCTTTGGTAAGTCCTACCTTTTTATGCGTTTGTTGGAAAATAAGAAATTCCCAAATTAACAGTCGGGCGAAAATATGCTTATTTAATAGCCTTCATGTCAGGGCCTTAAGAACGGCTGGGCTCGGGGGCTCAACCCCCCCCCCCCCTCACTTTTTGAAAAAGTATGTTACATAGAAAAAGAAAGATAGTGAGAGAGAAAAATAAGTGACCTTCCAATGTCACAAATGAGGTATCAAAATATGCTCATCTGATCGTAATTAAATGCCTAAAACCCCTGAGCTTCCGGGGAATCTGCCCCCTTGACCCCACCAAGGGCCCTAAGGCGGGCCCCTGGATGCTCATCTGACCGTAATTAAATATCTAAAAGCCCTGAGCTTCCGGGGCTCTGCCACCAGGACTCCTCGCCAATTAGTGACCTGCCAGTGTCACAAATAAGGTATCTAAAGACCCTAATTTAATGCTAAAAAAAACCGGAGCTTCCGGGGCCTCAGCCCCTTGACCCCCTGCCGGGGCTCAGTCCCTGGACCACACGTCAATTTACGCTCTACCTGATCGTTAATACTCCACTTTGAAAAACGTTTGGCGCGGCCTGTATGTATCATGTAGGCCTATATGGTGGTGATACAGATTTTTCTTCTGCCCCCCTCCAAACGTGTTTTGCTCATTACGCCACTGCCCCTAGGAGGTGAGCCCCCTGGAATGTTTGCTCCCTCCCCCCCCCCCCCCCATCCCAAAGTACTTCCGGCCTGAAGGGGGATGTTGATTGGGCCAACAAATATCAGAGTTGGGCTCTAAATTGCCTTAAAATTGGTCAGACCCTTTTATCTCATGTCGGGCAATTTTTTTACCCTACTTTTCATGCAGTTTGGAAGAAATTTACTGCATGAATTCAGAACACAGGGTAGCTTTGCTAAAGCAAAATTAATGCATGTGGTAGTTCTATGTAGGTGCTTTGAACGTGCCTTGTGATTGGTATATACTTGATATTCAAATATCACACGTTTCGGATTGGTGAAATGATGGTCACATTGAATTGAATTGAATTGATTGTTGAATTGAATCGGTTTATTAGAAAACAACCTCACGACATGCAGCTCAAGGCTGATATTATCTTTTTTTTTACAAAGTAATCAAATATTTCCATTATAACACAAACATGAAAGTACAAAAGCAATATAACAAATAACGATAACGGTGGCAACACCACACAGCAATATTATAAAATTTAGAAACATATCTATGTTTGCTTGCATACCATATTAAGATCTTGGATTATGTGGCAACGATTGCAAGCAACATTGCTGATGTTGGCATGGAGAAGCTTCGGGAGGCCGAGGAAGAAGAGGACGCTGTGAGTCAATTCGTGCTGTCCTTCGAGCGACAGCTGAGCAACGTTCAATTAGATGATGGAGAATCTATTAGCATCACAAGGCCTAACGTGGCAGTACAGGTGACCAACAATGATGAGAGCACAAATTAGTTTTCAAAAGAGTAGATTAAATTGCCACTTTTTTCCCCCAAACATATATGATTACCGTACAGACAAACCTTAAGAAGAATACCGTCTGGCTGGAAGCGAAATATTTTGAAGCGAATCTCCCCCTCCCCCCCCCCCCCCCCAAAAAAAGGTACACATTCTGAATAAAGAAGATAATTAATGCGTAATGCATATTCTATTTTGTCCTCACAATTTGAGACTTTAACATTGTAACATTGAATATCGAAGGGTTGAACTAATGTTCTGTTTATAAAGAGGTACGTTACAATGCTGTTAAACATTTTAGCGGCAATGTTTGCACGTTCTCGGTACTCCTTTTATATCTTTTTTTTTAGGAGGTCTTTGTCCTTAGCCCCCCCCCCCCCCCAAGGCCCTCTATTTTCCCCCCCCCCCCCCCCCCCCCTCTCTCTCTCTCTCTCTCCCTCTCTCTCTCTCTCTTCAGATGTCTCTCTCTACCTTTCATTTATCCTGACCTCATTTTGCTCATCCAAAACAGATCCGGAGTGTAGCACCTGATGACTTCAGCCAAGGTCTGGTCATAGCGCGAGATCTCCCCACTTCAAGTACTCAAGAACTGACCGCATCTCACTTCAGCCTGCACAACGCAACGGATTTCAATAGACGGGACCAAAGAAATAATACCGCAGCTCAAGTAAGCATCCCGAAAGAGATCTTCTCCACTCCTTCATCATCGTCTCAAACTTCAACCACCGAATTCGATATGCCCAACAACGAGAGCCACTACCAGAAGCTGGTGTTCAACGTCTACTCCTCGCCATCCCTTCATATATCCAGGTCATTACGTAATATCAGCGAGAGTCATGAAGGTTTCAACCGATCGGCCAATACGCTTGTTCTGTCTCTCAAGATTGGAAGGAGAAAGGTGGAGATGGTAGACGAGTTGATAAACTTCACCTTCACACCACTCGAGGTAAAAACAGAGGTTTTATTTTTCTAAATGTAAGGTCACTGATTTTGTTTCGAGAAAGAGCATCCATCTTGCGAAACATTGTGTGTGTGTGTGTGTGTGTGTGTGTGCATGCTAAAACAGAAAGCGTTTCGTATCAAGTTCTCAACCCTGGCCTTTTCTTCTCGTGGTATACTTTAGTCTTTCAAAAGTCGGTCTCTTTTTAAACTTTTGAAATAACGACGACAGGCTCGAAAAGGCAGGGAGATTACACCGTTTTCGAAAGGGAGAGATTCCTATTTCCGAACGCACTTATACAGAAATATATTGTCTCTCGAGTGGTGATCATAATCTTTCTTTGAAGAAAAAAAATTGCTGTTGTTGTTGTTGTTATTAGATGAGATGTTGAACCACTGAGCCACTCAATATCCCGACATGTTGTCAGGATATCGTTCGCTGTTATATCTTGAGAAACGATGAGAATCTAAACCACAGCCTATTTTAACTCATATCCTGCCATAAGGCCGCATGCACGCTGCCGTTATAGTGCTTTGTACACGCGAGCGCGTTATCGATTGGGTGCTTTATTCACGCGAGCGACTCATCGCTTCGGTGCTTTATGCATGATTGCTCGCATACGTATTAGCAGTTATTTTTTTGCTCATTGTACTGTGCATAGTGTTTCGCTTATCTCAAAATTAACTTGGCACAGGGGGATTTGTGGCTTGGCACATCGGGTATTAGCCCTGTGGCATTAGGCTGTATTCATTATGGCAGGATAAGAGTTAATAAAAATAGTTTTTCCTTTCTTTCATATTTATTATTTTTGTAAATCCCTGAACTTAGCCTGGTCGCAATCCAGTATGTACTTTCTGGGATGAAGACCTAACAGACTGGTCCTCAGATGGATGCAGGCTGCTTTCACATAGTCTACCGAGTCGCTATAACGCAGACGAGTCGTCCAATGCAACTGGTTATGGTAGAGTCGTGTGCGGATGCAACCATCTCACTAGCTTTGCGGTGTTAATGGTAAGATTGTTTTAATAATAATGTAATAATATTAAGTAGATCTATTGATAAAGCGCAGCTACTATATAATTTAGTGTACTCTACTGCGCTGTGATGAAGAAAAAAAACTCATCACAGTGCTACTTTACAGACAAACAGTAAAAAAATTTAAATTATTTTAAAAATATTTTAAAGCTCCTGAAAACAACTGCGTCTTCAACATAACTGTGCAGACAGCAAGAGATGGGGCTTTTTTATGTTTAGTGGTAGACTATTCCAAAGCTTTGGAGGGCGCATTTGAAAGCACAATCTCCAAGATTTACTTTTGTTTTTGTGTGAGGTAGCTTAAGAAGCAGCCTGTCCTGTTCACTGTTCGCAAGTTACGTGCATATGGATGTGATTTAAAAGACAAATAATTTAGGTTTGACCATTCAATGCGTTGTAAAGTGACAAGCAAAAGTTTAGTTTTATAGCTAAACGAGCAAAGACATGTAACCTGTTGATGTAACCATGTTTAAGTTTTTTTTAATCTGTGACAGCAGTTAATTTGTTTCGAAATTATTGAGTTCTCTTGTTCAAGAAGGACAAACGATAAATTAAATTTAAAAATAAATTCAGACCTACTATATTGTGTACCGGAACATATTCACATACAAGCTATGCTTTTTATTTAGGCTCCTCACATTTTACATTGTTCTACCATGCCTGTTATATCTACATATTTCGAAATTTCATACTTATTTTCCGTACATTATATTTGATTTGAAATCTTAATTATTTTATTTTTGTGTGAAATCTACTCTTATAATAATATACGCCTGTATAAAAAAAAAATTATGAAAAGAATATTAATTGTTTTTCTATGTAAAATGTGGAATTAATGAAACTTAATAAAAAGTCTAGAAGTTACCAATATACTGCTTTATAATAATACCTTTTATCAAGACAATATTGGAAGGTTTTTCCACATCGAATATCTAAAAACCCAACAAAATAATGGTAGTCTTTTCTTAATAGATAAATATATTGTAAAAAATTTGTCCAGTTGTCTACGATAAAAATATTAATTATTTGTCTTAAAAACGTACATTTTTGGTGGTAAATGTGGTAGAACCATCATTACTGATCTACGAAATAACATCATTATCCCATAATTTTCCCCTACATCTATATTATGATAACAATTTATCACATGCTCATATTAACTTATTTGTTGACATTAATTCATAATTTTCACGACTTTTGCAGATACTCATGTCAACAACTTAAGGTCGTCTGAAACTCTGAATGGATAAAAGCAAAATAATAATTTTAACTTTCGGCTCATTTTGTTTTACAGGACATATATCATGAGGAGCATGCATTGGAACACGTGTATAGAAACTTAAGTTACATTGGATGTGGCATCTCCATTGTCAGCTTAATCATTACGGTGGGAGCCTATCTATCAAACAGGTAAAATGAACCTACACACCATGGTACACACACGCACGCACATGCACCCAAACACCCGCACGCACCTCAAGACCACACACCCACACCCTTCCCTCAAACCGGCACATCGGCCAACTTGAAATAAACATGGTTGTGGAAAGAGCCGTGAAGTGGAAATCGTTTTGATTTGTTATCGCTTTTGATGACAGTCCAACAAGTCCACTAACAATTATATAAAGAGAACACATAATTTAATGTTGATAATCGTCCGTCACGGCAATACACAAAGAATAATTAAAACAATTGGATCTATTTCATTTGTTTTAATTATTATTTATATATATGTTTGTATATAAATATACGTTTACGCACACACCCACATTTTACTTCACACATTCCTTAGACGTTATGTTGCCGACAGGGGCGTAAATCCCGGGGGATGGGGGGGGGCTGCATCCCCCCCTGGCTTGAAGTAGGGGGGGTGGCCGGTACAATCATCCCCCCTGATATTGCAAAAAAAAGAGAGAAAAAAAGGAAGAAGAAGAAGAAGAAAATGTGATTGTTTCAATTTTAGCATAATACATGAGAAATGAGTTATTTTTTAAATGTAAGTATAACTGTATAGCCTACACGGATAAAGTATGTCATGATCATTAAGAGTAGTTGCGCGACGTGCGCGAACAAGCACTTCATAAACTTTAGAATAATTTTTCGTTATTTTGCAAGGTATTATTATAGCCCAGACGTAAAGTGCGCCAGCGCGCGAGCGCTTAAAAAGTGCAATCATGTACAGTAGATGCCCGGCTCCCCCCACTTAGTATTATTTAGGGTACGCGTACGCTCGATCCCGCCCTTTAAAAGCACCCCCCCCCCCCACCCTATCTCAGGACTGCCAACATTTCTGAATCCCCCTTTCGCCGGCTTTTCGCTGGCTTTTCCTACCTTGAGACCCCCCCCCCCCCCCCCTCCCCATTTCAGATGAGCTCTAGTCGATCGAGGGGGACTGGGGGCAATGCTTTTACTTTTCAAAATGAAATAATCCTGGATGAGCTTTCAAAGCTAGCAGGAATTTCAGGAATTTGATCCCGGGATTTGATCAATTTTTCTATGATATTCAAGATATTTTATAACCTCCTTTTTACATTTCTCAGGAGTCCAAAGAGAGAGAGAAAAAACCCCACCCCCTTTTTAAAGAAATTAAGAGTCGAGAATGGTACAACGAATCGTCTTCTTTCTCTAATGATTTAATGAAACGTAAAAGCTTCCGCGCTTCGCGCGGAAGGGGGGGGGAGGGGGGAGGGAAAAACTGAATTCAGATGAGGATTAAAAGTCAAGAATGGTACAACGAATAGTCTTCTTTCTATAATGATTTAATGAAACGTAAAAGCTTCCGCGCTTCGCGCGGGAGGGAGGGGGAGGGGGGAGGGAAAAACTGAATTCAGATGAGGATTAAAAGTCAAGAATGGTACAACGAATCGTCTTCTTTCTCTAATGATTTAATGAAACGTAATAGCTTCGCGCGGGAGGGAGGGGGGGGGAAGGAAAAAACTGAATTCAGATGAGGATTAAAAGTCGAGAACGGTACAACGAATCGTCTTCTTTCTCTAATGATTTAATGAAACGTAAAATCTTCCGCGCTTCGCGAGGGAGGGGGGGGGGGACTGAATTCAGACGAGGATTAAGTCGAGAACGGTACAACGAATCGTCTTCTTTCTCTAATGATTTCATGAAACGTAAAAGCTTAGGCGCTTCGCGCGGGAGGGGAGGCGGGAACTGAATTCAGACGAGGATTAGGAGTCGAGAACGGAACAACGAATCGTCTTCTTTCTGGGGGGGGACTGAATTCAGACGAGGATTAAAAGTCGAGAACGGTACAACGAATCGTCTTCTTTCTCCAATGATTTTATGAAACGTAAAAGCTTCCGCGCTTCGCGCGGGAGGGAAGGGGGGAACTGAATTCAGACGAGGATTATTTTCGAGAATGGTACAACGAATCGTCTTCTTTCTCTAATATTGTTTGTTGTTTGTTCGTTTGTGTGTGCGTGTGTGTGAGTGTGCGTTTGTGTGGTGTGTGTGTGTGTGTGTTGTGTGTTTGTGCGTGCGCGATCGCGCGCGCTTGCGTAAATTAGTGTGGGCGTGTGCTCGTGCTAGTATGTGATGGCTATCGCCGATCATCCCCCCCCCCCACTCATCGGTACGGATTTACGCCCCTGGTTGCCGAGTAACTATTGCTATTGCAAAAGACATGATCATGAGGATAGAACATTAATTTCTCACCAAAATATCTCTTTCATGAGAGACCGTCTTCATTATCCTATGTCCCATTGGCATTACCCCTTCCACATGCCTCATACAGATCCGCCACTGACCTAAGCTGTAATAATTGTTACTGGTTGAAACACTCTTTTTATTTATTTATCTGTCAAACCACCTAATCACAGAGTTTTGAGGAAGCAACAAAGATTCAAGATTCTCATACTCCTCTGCCTCACTCTCCTCTTACTCTACATCTCCTTCGTCATCATGCTCGTCCTCGACTCGACGCTAGACAATCGTGAGGTCGCTCCGATCCCATGCGCCATTTTGACGGCCGTCATCCATTACTCCCTGCTGTCCTCGATGGCCTGGATGGGTGTCGAAGGATTCAATGCCTACTTGCACATCATCAAGATCTTTGATACGTATATTCCAAGATTTATGCAGAAAGCGACACTTGCTGCTTGTGGTAATTATCATACAGTGGGGAATCGAATATTAATCTACGAGAATTAGTTTTGGCTTACTGTTGCAGCTGAAGAATACGACATAATGGACCAGCAGGCGCGTACACAGGGGGGTGTTTGGGGGGTTAAACCCCCCCCTTTGGTAATTTTTTGTGTGTAAACCCCCCCTAAATTTCTCTAAAACCCCCCCCCCCCCCCCCCTTTTGGATTTTTTTTTTTTTTTTTTTTTTTTTTTAATTAAAAAAAAAAAAAAAAAAAAAAAATTCCCATGGTTGACCTAAAAAAGCTGACCTTACCCCCCCCCCCCAACGGAGCAAAATGTCAAATTTTCAAATTTCGAGACCAAAAAAAAAAAAAAAGGTGACCTCTTACCCCCCCCCCCCCCCCCCCCCCCCCCCCCCCCCCCCCCCCCCCCCCCCCCCCCCCCCCCCCCCCCCCCCCCCCCCCCCCCCGCTTATTCAGCGGCTGGCTGAGTCGTTGCGAAATTTTCGGCCCGATTTATAAATGTTAAAACACCCCCCTTGAAAAAATCCTGCGTACGCGCCTGTGGACCAGTATACATGTATACCCAGGGAAGCCTTATTGACTTCCATGCTATTCTTCCTGAGGGTACTGCAATTATTATTAATCATAGGATTCGAACACTAAACCCTAGGAATGAGAGCAAGTGAATTAACCACTAAACCACGATTCCTCCACAGTGTTTTATGGTTAGGGATCGGACAAGGGTCAAGATCAGAGTCAATATCAGGGGGTGTTTCACAAAGATTTTAAGTTGAACTTATCTCTAAGTTGGTTACCAATTATGGAAAGCTCTTAGCATTTTCGAAAATGCTGTGTACAACTTATTTTAAAAGGCATAAAGTGTTGATTCAAATCATTCCTAATTTCTATTATCAAGGAGATTTCATGTTCTTGATGTGGAATTTATGAAAAGTCTAAAATACTTGTAGTTTTGCTTTTGAATAATTTTAAGGCTACAAATGGCTCTCCATAATGTTTAAGTCCAACTTAAGTTAAGTTAAGTTCGACTTCGGATCTTTGTGAAACACCCCCCTGGATTATGGTTAGAAGTCGAGTTCGGGTCAGAGTAAGGGTTGAGGTCATCGTGGGGCACGGTCTTCTGCAGGTGCTCCTTAGTCCTGTTAGTGTTCTTTTGTTATCATTTGTTGTTGCTTTCTTGCCATCATTATGATTTTTTACACTGTCTCTTACCATTGCTATACAAAACTTATTTTCCATAACAAAATCTAGACAAAACTATTGACGACTCTAATTCAAGATATCAATTGTTGGCAAGATGTTAATGGTCTCTGGCTCATTTCAGCTATTTGCTCCTGATTGTTAATATGATATATTTTTACTGCATTAATCAGTCTTAATTATTTTCATTATATTCCTACAGGTATCCCTGCATTGATCGTCACCGTGACTGGGGCGGTTGCAAGAAAAAAGTACGCCCATCACGATCGGTGAGTACTCCTAATATATATCGTTCAAACAAAATATTGTATTTCATTGCTTGGATGATGTTTTTATACCTCAGGCACAACATCAAACCAGAGACAGTGTCAAACCAAATCCACACTCATTTCAAGTTGATAAATTCTTTTATCAAGTTTTGATCAGGGGTTAGTCTCGTGACGGTCCCGTTTGTGTGCCTGGGATAGTATTTCGAGAAGGCTTACTTCGAATCATCGGGTCATCACGTCTGGTCGGGTGGTCGCGTCACCCGACCTTTTGTGAAAGAATGCTTTTTGATTCACGAAATGTCGGGGGAAATGTTTGCGAAATAAACCCCTCTCATCTACAAATGATCTGGTCTAATTTACCCCACACTTTGTGAAACCCCCTAAGGCAAGTCTACGAAAGGTCGCGTCATCTTCAGCTTTCGTTTTGCGAAAGATCGTGTAACGCGACGAAGACCCGATGATTCGAATTGAGCCTTCTCGAAATAATATCTCAGGCACACAGACTGTTACAAAGCAGTGATGTGCGGGCTCTAAAAGCCTGCTTAAAGGTTTAAATTTTCATAAGAAAGTAAAATTTGCGAGAAATTTCAGTTTGAACATTTGTCAATGTCACCTCATCTTGTACTAGAAAATGGGCACTAGGCATTTTCCTCAGTGGATACTTTTTAATAAATCGGATCAGATGTGCTTAGACGTTGCCAGGAACCAGAATGTTTTTTGTTTGGTGGAAACTGTTAAGCGTTTGCATTGGGAACCTGCATGTGTGTGTGTATTGGGTTTTTACAGACGCTTATCAATCAGATATGAATATTTACGTCTGGGGACCGAGCTTTAAACGTCACCATCTGAAAGACGTGACTCAGCTTCGAACCTGTGTCCTCGACTGAATCAGTTTGTAACTTCCATTGTTAGCTGTATTACAGGCGCACGCCACAACTGCTCCGTATTCACTAAAACTTATACCAAACGCTAGGTCGGTCTAAAATAAATTGTAAAACAGAAGTTAGACCGAGTGAGCCATTTGCTTAACATGACTTTAGTCCTCAAGTTGGGCTCAACGAAATCAGTAGAATATTATATAACATTAAAGTGCAGTTGGCCAACGGTTGTGGATCACTCTATTTCGACTTTTACAACGTACTAGGTGCTTCCTCAAGTTCTGGTCTCAGATTGGCGGACTCCTCATCCCAATCGGGATCATGCTCCTCGTCAACATCGTCATCTTCTCCATGGTCATCGTCCGGTTGGTCCGATCAGCTAATCCTGAAGGTCTAGTGAGGGAAGACAAGAGAGATGAACGTCGGGAAACCATCAACCGAGTCCAGATCGCCATCTCTAACCTTGTTATTCTGGGCTTGACTTGGACAGCTGGTTTTCTGCTCTTCATCGACAAAATAAGCCAGGTATTCCCTTTATTTTACAGAGGCGATTTCGTTTTTGTAAAGACGAATGGTGATTGTTTTTGCATACTCATTTGTAGTATGTCAGTTTTTAAGAATATCATACTAGAAAATCCAAAGAAAAGTATTGCTCCTTAAATGCACTTATATTCGAAATATCACTAAAAATACAGGACCAAACATTCCACCTACACGCGTGTGTAATCCGAAACCTCTCAACATTCACCAATTCTCCTTTGCTTCATAATAAACATTTTCCACTCGCCTTTAGACAGTTCCTGTCACGATGTAATGATACGACCAGTACTCAAATTTATCTGGAAACGCGACAAATGAGGTTCTCCTGCGGTCTAGTCTAGGCTAAGTTTTTCCCTGTTAAGTAAGACTTGAGTCTTTGCGTCGATTATGACCAAACCAGTGGAATTCTTCTTGGGTATTTCTGTCTCATGGCAAACGTCACTTTCAATAATGTCATGGCCTTCTGTGGAAACTATTTTGGTATTGTTCTACTTAATCTCCATATGAAGTTTCTATAGTTAGATCATCTTATTTTTTAAATTTCTTGTTAAGGTTGCAGAGGGGCTCTTTATCGCTTTGAACGCGCTTCAGGGCTTCTTCATATTCCTTCTCTACTTTGTCCGCATGCCATTCTTCCGCAAACAATTGTGCAAGACCTGCCGAAGTGGCAAGCACGGACGAGAGGTCGCCTCGAGTCAACTTCACATTAGTGAAACTGCATCATCATCCTCATCCTCAACAACGAAATCAACAACCGAGCTGACATCCAAGCCGACATCGGGGCCGACATCGAGGGGAAACGTTGATGCAGTGGATGGTGGCGAAGGAGGAAGGTCGAGGAAAGATACATCAGGGAATGGAGCAGCCCTACCGCCGGCTTTCATCGAAATGAATAATGTCGGTATATAGCATACATTTGAAAAGGTTACAAGGACCCCAAAAGTTTGACTATTACTGACAAATCGGGCACTATATAGCTATCTCTAGTGCTCACATCCACCACGCAAAGTGCTCAAAGCGCTTAAGACTGTAATTAATCGGCAAATGTAGATAAATATTTTGCGAAAGGACATAAGTTCCGTTCCGAGGCTCGAACCCACGACCTTCGCATCTTCGGTCAAGTGCTTAATCCACTCGACTAGGATACCTCTACAAATTATTCAAATCTGATTTCAACAAACTGACAAAAGTCTCATTTTATGTTTTTTACATTTTTAAGGGGGAATCGTTAGAAGGTACCTGCACTATACGATATTAGAGAACAGTAGATACTTATCTTTATTATGTTGAATAAATCTAGTCATCTGATTGTTCGAAATTGGAGTCGTGATATTAGCCATGCCCGCAAAGAAACGAACTATGCCCGTCGCCCCTGGTATTATAGGCATAGTTAATGACAAAGATGCCCGTTGCCCCGGGTCATGGGCATAGTTAAATTTTGCTGAGATCCCCATTGGTTTACGTGTAAAACGTTTCTTTGTGCGAGCACGGATACCATACAGTGTGTGTGCGATTCGCGAATGATAGTAAAATTCAGGCAACTTTCCAGCGAAGATTAACAGACAGTGTTTCAGAGTATCTGTGATGTTTTAACTAATCTTTACTCTATAAAAGGATAATAAGGCAAGAATTCTTTGTAGACTATTTTGTGAATTCGGTATATAAAAGATATATAGACTGCTTTAATATTCGAGGCATGGCTGTTTCTATACTGGCTCTCGGGGACCTTACATCCTGCTATGAACCCTCACCGCGCCTTGACGCGCCTCGGGGTCATAGCAGGATGTAACGTCCCCTTGAGCCTTTGTAAACAGTTATGTCTCTCATAGCAGTCGATATATCTATACTAGTGGACAATGTTCTCGCTTCCTCTTGATCAGATTTCATGACTGATGTCTTGTCTCGTATGTTTGTGAAATTTACGAAAATTTATTGCAGTTAGAGGTTTCTTACGGTTTAAATAAATCCGCTTTTCCTCCTTATATCGACCTAATTATTTATATTTTTCACCCTCTTTGTAGTTACATGTCGAAAGAAGGATAACAATGCATCAAAATTCGCACACACGCGTGCATTCAATATAATACCCTTTTTCAGTTAAACAGCGCCAACTAGTGTCTCGGTAATAGTAGTAGTAGACTTTATTGGATAACTTGTTTAGCACAGGGCTAATCTGCCACAAGGTCCAGATTAATTCATTACTTTTAGTTTTAAATCATATTCCACTACGCATATTAACAAAGCATATTTTTGATAAAATTATACTAATTTATATGGAAGTAATTGATCCTGAATTATAGTATTTATATTTTTTACCCCTTTGTAGTTAAAAAAAAAACAAACAATATGTATTGAATGAAGGTTATTAAATCCAATTCAAAAAGTTTCAAATGTGTACATTGCAATAAATGATTATGAAATGTTCACAAAACGCTGCCAGTTTTGAGACTTTAATGATTAATGATTAGAAATTGACTTTAAAATGTTGTGATTTTTGCTCTTTGTGCTCATGTATGATGCGTATTCACATAAACGGTTCATCTGGTTGGTGATGTAACTTGACAATTAGTTCTTTTTTTCACAATCAGTGGAAAGGTAATCTGTTTTGGTTTTAAAGCTTTCACCTCAAGATAAAAGTTCAAGTTCAATTTGTATTTCCACTTTGAAGAAGGAAAAAAGAAATTATATACAATAAATAAATTACAAACTATATTTTACAAAGTATACAAAATTTATTATACGAGAGTACATGTTATAGGCTTTGCTTTGGTATCACACACTTTGTATTATGTAGATAATGTGTTTTTTGCTGTCTATTTCTATTGAAGTAAAAGATTTGATTGCAACATCCAGTAATGAATTGTGCAGTTGAAGTAATTGATATCAAATCAAATATTGATGTACAATTTCGTTAATCTGGAATGCTTCATCTAATTTTGTTTGTACGAGTTTTTATTGTTTTGCGCTTAAAGATATAATAAGTTGATAATAAATAAATGACTGAATTCAAATTTCTCTTGTTTTTTCAGTGCAATTGAGTAAATAAAAGTGCCCTATTTCTTGAAGAATTAACGGTACCAGTCAGACTATCGTTAAAGAAAATGTTGAAGGAAGGATAACAATGCATCAAATTCGCACATACTCGTGCATTCAATATAATAGCCCTATTTCATTTAAACAGCGCCAACTAGTGTCTCAGATTGATCGATTGATTGGTTGCTTTTAAATCATATTCCACCACGCGAAATTAACAAAGCATAATGCGTTTGACAAAATATTACTAATTCATTTCAGTTATATGGAAGTAATTAATCCTGAATCATAGTAATCAATGATATGAAATAATGTTCTGTAAATCTTTAAAGGGATAGTTGAGCTCTTGTTTAAAGGGACTAGGTAACATTCATCAGATGAGGGGAAATGGTGCTAAGGTAGTGACGTCAATGCTAGATGTACAATTAAAGATAATCTGAAAGTTTGAGTGAAAACAGACCATCATCAATGATAAAAATGGCACTGTTTCCCAACAATAAGCTGCATAAACCAGTAAACATTGTCACAAATTGAGTAATTGGAAGACGACGGCTTTGGGGAAATGGTCAGAAATGAAAATCTACTCTTAAATGTTAAGTAATGGCACTTGTATACTGAAGACAAACGTGTAGGTCTATATCTGATTTAAGGGGAATTGTGACAGTTTAACCCTAAAAGGGCCGGGTTATTTAGGCACTCTCTCGGCCGAGTGGAAGGGAGGGGTGCCCCCTTAAAATATCGGCATATTGATAGAGTTTGTCACTAAAAAAAACCAAGTACATAAAGTTTCATTAACAAAAACACAAAATCAATGACCAATAGAAACTTAATAACCTCGCCCACTGTGTAAGTTATTAGCGAGCTGTTAGGTCTAGGACATTGCTTCATTTTTCGTATACATCATCACACATATAAACGAACTTTTAACATGTATGATCACATCACTGTAATTGGTCATAAAGGTGGGATAATACTTTTTTACCCCAGTTTATGGAATGACTTTGTCAATGATCCATTCTTAATAGATAGATAGATAGATAGATAGAAATGGTTTTTATTAAAAAGATCATCGCAGCCAATGGCTGAATTGCGATCCATTTCACAAGGTTATATACAATACAATTGCAATTCAAATTGAAATAACACAAAATATGACATAAATCAATAATCAAACATATAGACATTTCATAAGATTTCATTGATCAGATTCAAATTTTTGTTAAAAAAGGAAAGAGATAGGGAGAGGTGTAGGAGAGGGAGAGTTGGAGTGATGACAAAGAGAGAGAAGGAGAGAAAGAAAGAGAGAGAAGGGGGACGAGAGAGAAAGACGAAAAGAGATAGAGAGGGAGAGAGAGAGAGAGAGAGAGAGAGAGAGAGAGAGAGTTGAAGAGAGGAAGAGACAGACAAAGGGTACCTTATCATTACAGATGAGGGGAGATGGCAAGAATTATTCAGTAATGCAGAAAATTGAGATAAAAACTATCAAAATTCATTCACATAGTTCAATCATGGACTGTGAAATTCTAAAAATACAATTTATATTGGTAATACATTTTATTCAAAAGATTTATAAAGTAAGGAAGAGAGCTGCACTGGAAGCGTTTTGTTTTACATTGGTATTTTTTAAACTTTGATTGAGATCTTTGAGATCTAGATAATACTATACGTTCTCAGATTTTATTTAATAATAGTTTGCAAGTGTTTGTTTAAGTGACTGCTAAAGCATGTGTGTGCTACTATGCTTATCAACTACGGGACCTACGGCTTTAAGTCAACATCAACTGACAGTAATGAGGATTAATGATTCACAAAAGGGCACTAACATACCACATCGAAACGGTTGTGATCCTGGGGCCTCACAGGAACGACGCCATTTCTTTGCCACTGAATCATGACTGTACGCAGCGGGTGCTAGCGTAGGTGGCAGCCCCCACAAATAAAATAAAAAAGGAAAATGCAAAAAAATATCAATAATTGTTTTTTGCCCCGATCCCCAACATGAAAAAATCCTCTGTGTGGCCATGCATGCCTTGAACCATAATGCATGGCCGTAGAGAAGAATTTTTTCCTCCCTCAAATCGTGAGAAATCTTTTAGCGGCGAATCAGCCAGCCGGCGATTAAGCGGGGAGGGGGGGGGGGAGGGGTAAGGAGCACTATTTTTTTTTTTTACTCAACACCCTCACCCCCCCCCCCCCCCCTCCCCCCTTGAGCCAGGGGAAAGGGGCCCGTCTTCTTCTTTTTATGAACAAGGTTAAATTTACCTGTTTTGGGGGGCCAAGGTAGGGGCCGGCCCCCCGACCCCAGTAGATCCGCCCCCGTCACTGCTGCAGTATGTTCGGCGTTTCAAGAGGGAACAA
Source organism: Strongylocentrotus purpuratus (assembly GCF_000002235.5). NCBI lineage: Eukaryota > Metazoa > Echinodermata > Echinoidea > Camarodonta > Strongylocentrotidae > Strongylocentrotus > Strongylocentrotus purpuratus. Next base: position 19,359,408 of record NW_022145595.1, read on the forward strand.
ATGCCGTCCATGCTATCATTCCGGGGGGTTTCAATTTTAAAGTGTGGTTTATTTGATTGTTCATTAACCCCCTATCCTGTATTTTTGCAAACAAAATATTTAAGTTATCAGGATCGGTTTCATATCACTTTTTGATTGGTGTAAAGTTCCATTACATTTATATACACTAAACTCATAATTTGAGAAATGATAGCATTGCAATTATATTCATTCTTTAGGATATCGTATGCTTGTAAGTCATGTCTAACATGAGATCTCACACATCTCAGCAGCGTTCGGAGAGCTCTTCAGGTGCTAAGCCAGGGCTGTATTTAAACGTTTTGTAATTGATAATAATCATAACTTCGAATGTTTTCAAGCATTGAATTTCGATAAAATTGTCCAATCAAAGTTTCACCTTTGCAATAATGAAAAAAAAGTTAGTTTAAAAAAAAAAATCTTCGCACAGCTACTTTAAATGAAACATGGCTTGGGTAGTGAGCTAATAAGGATATAAATCCGAGTTCTTGAAAACAGACTAATTCGGAGCTTGACAAACTTCATCGATTGACTGCTACACTTGAGAGTTTGCCGACATTAATAACGAGACTAGCAGATAAGGAAATCGGTTTAAGGACGGGTTTTGATTGTGACTATGCAGTTGTAATTGTTGGGTTAATGGTAGTTTCAATTATCTATAGCAGTAATCTAATTACTTTTCCTTTTATGAAAGCAAAGTGTAGTGTACTATGTATTATGCGCATACCTGTCACATAAAGTGGCTTAAATGCATTTTTTAAACAGTGCGATTAATGTCCCTCCTCACAACAATTAGAAATAATGAGCTGCCTCTTTCTGTCTCTCTCTCTCTGTCTCTCTCTCTCTGTCTCTCTCTCTCTCTCTCTGTCTCTCTCTGTCTCTCTCTCTCTCTCTATCTCTCTCCCCTTATTATATCTTTCTCTTCCCCCACATCTCCCTTCCTACTCTCCATACCCCTAGTGATCAGTCATTTTCTTGGGGTCATTATCTGAGGGCGCAGCGCGTCACGGAAAGGAACAGGTGAAGAGAAAGTACTTTGGTTTTGGTATTTGACCCTCATGGTTTCCCCCTTTACCTTCCTAAAACCTAGGCTAAATCGTACTTTGTTTCCGTTTGATGGGTAATTAAACTACCCACCGACAGGAAAAACCAACCTACGCACTGTATTTTTTGTGATGACTGTCATGCAGTGGTAGGCTTTTATTAAACTCGAGAAGGCATGGGCGTATTATGATTAATTTAATTTCACTCATTAAAGCTTACATTTATAATAAAGCTGATCACTGAGTTTGAAAATCAGGCAATGGGCCTTTTTCGTAATGTTCTCAAATGTAATGCACAAATATTTGTTTAATGCCTCGTTTTAAATCATTTCATTCACCTGTTTCGAATAATTGTATTTCAAGAGTCAGAATGAGAATTGCATACATTTCCTGTTGTTAGGTAGGACAAACCATAATGTTTGTCCACATTATTTTGTTTCTTCAATAGCGTCGTCATGATTAAAGTATAAGTTTACATTGAAAACTCTTTATTGTTGGATAGCAATTTCCCTCCCTAGAGAATTAAGAGAGAGAGAGGGGGGGGGCCGAGATACAGAGAGAGAGAGACGGAGATACAGATCGAGAGACACAGGGAAAGAGAGAGAGAGAGAGAGAGAGAGGCAGAGACAGATCGAGGAAGAGACACACAGAGAGACATAGAGATTAAAAAATTAAAGAAGGGGAGACATAATAAAAAAAAATATATAGAGTAAGTACATTTTAAAGAGAAAAAAGAAAGAAAGTTTGAAAGGGAAGGGAACGTGAAAGCAGTAATGCAATTAACAACAGAAAAGACCCTCTTCACATCCTCTTCTGCTGCGGCGCTTTGCTGCCGTACATTCCATCTATATATTCCATCCTCTCATAGTGCACCCCTCCCCCTGTAACTGCAATCAGGCTACGATCACTCCGGTATTGACCTCTAGTGCTTGTGCTGAGAGGCAGCAATTGCACACAATACACACATTGCACACAATTGTACACTAATGCACACAATGAATACGAAGTGGTTGATCGGCAAGTTTGACAGTAGACTCACGATTTGAATTTTCAAAGTATTCTTTCTAACATCGAAAAGTTGAAAAGAAAATCGTATTTTACAGTTAAGTGTCACTAAAGTACCGATTTTTAGTAAAAATCAGTTGAGTTTTTGTACAGTGGTTTTTGAAATGTTGAGAATCAATAGCACAGCTTTTAATACACAGCCAGGATAGTAATGGGGCTATGGTTGGCTACGATATGCTTCTCGATTATGAGAATGTGAGCCGAGATTTTGTGCAATAAATTACACTCAACTGCATGCTATACCGGCATTTCATTTTGCACAAAGCAGAAGTCCCATTGACAAGGGGAATTATGTTTTCAATGTTTGATAAATAAAACTTGCCTTGGAGGGAGTGTCATAAAAATGAATTCGATGTATTCATCCCACTTCCTCACGAGTCAATAGCATTCGTTTAAAAGGAAAAATGGCGTTCTGAATACACTTATACCACTTCAATTGAAACCAATAAGTCACACACTCACGCTTTTATACTACAACAGATCGTTTCCTAAATGCTGATCCATCGGATGATAATAGAATAGTTCAGTGTTTGGTGAAAAAGACTTGCTTTGAGGTAAGTGTCATAAGAAATAATAGCGTTGTGTCATCTCACATCCTCACGAGTCACGAGTCAATAATTCTTTTGAAATGAAAAAAAAAATGGCATTCTGAATAGTGAATACCCTGATACCTCACAATTTAACGCTTTACTACAACAGATCATTTCCTATAGATCCGATTGGATAACACAAGAATAATTCCCCAAACAATATTTCGCCCCCGGGCCGTGGGCCGACCATGCAGAGAATCAACAATTGCCTTTTTTTTTTGCGGTCGTCTTTACCAGATTTGAGGGGGATCGCAGCGAATGAATGGGCAGGTGTAAACAGATTCCGCACGATGTATAAATAAACATAATAATACGCATGGTTGTATATGGTTCTTTATCAATTGTCATATTACAAATAGAAATCATTGACTTGAAAAATATGCGTTTAGTTTTCTATGGATCAGCGCGTTCAGACTTGATAAAGATCATAAAAGAATTGGAACAGAATGGGAAACTATTGATTAAAACCAAGTTAGAATGAGACACCGCCGGGGTTTGCAATGCTTGGAGATGCTTTGATTATAATTATGTAGTCGGAATAAATGTTCTCCTGTATTTAATAGTCCTTCTGGATGTAGATAAAGGGGTTGATGATGAAGAGGATAATTATGATGGGGATTATGATAATGATAATGATAATGGTGATGGTGAAGATGATGATGGCCCCCTGTGTTATAGCGGTGGTGTTCACCTCTGCTGAGTGCTCATGGCGTTTGCATCTAACAATTTATTATGTCTCACAAAATATAACGCTCGTAAACACTTTAAACAAATAAGTTCATGAGTTTTATCAAACACAGATTACATTGAAATTGCAGTAAATGGAGAATTTTAGTTTAGCCATGCACACAAACCCAAGCGTGTACCAAATAGAAAACTGACAAACAAACGTTGGAATACTTGGTGGGGAAAAAATCAACTGGCACGAACGACAGGCTACATCAATTCGTTCCATAGTGTATTGGAGTGAAGGAAATAGCTCGGGAAACCCCTTGGGTTGGTGTGAGTCATGTTATTTGAATCCAGACCCTTCTAATATCCATGACACCGCTTGGTACCTCTCACCCACGCAATAACCCGGCATACATTATAGTCACGCGTTCCTGGGAAAAGAGCTTTGTCTGAGGAAAGTTCGGCGAAGACAAACTGGTGAAAAAGCGATTACTGGGATGCCGTTTTCTTCCCGAAATCTATTTATATACCCCCACCCCCCCCCCTTAATTAAGATAGCATTTGGGATGCCTTCTTCAATATGATCATGGTGAGACAATTATATATCCCTGCTATAATAAACTTGTAGTCAAGAGTTCCCTGAAAAGTTGGAGCTCATACCCCCCTTCCCTCTCCCTCTCTCTTCATCCGTCTATCTCTCTCTCTCTCTCTCTCTCTCTCTGGTCTCTCTTTTACCGTCTCTCTTTCTCTCTCTCTCTGTATCCGTCTCTCTCCCCTTCTCTCTCTCTCTCTCTCTCTCTCTCTCTCTCTCTCTCATGTATATATATATCTCTCTCTCTCTCTTCCTCCTCTCCGTCGCTTTATTTCTCTTTAAGTCTCTCTTTTACTTTGTTTTATACAAACAAATACAAAAAGGGCTACAATTTGCAGCTTGGTATTTCATGAAGAAGGTGCTTCTTTTTTTCTTCTTCTTTTTCTTCTTCTTCTTCTTCTTCTATTTTTTATTTTTTTTCTTCTTCTTCATATTCTTCTACTCCTCATTTTTGTATTTGCCTGTTGGGGTAATGGGGGGGGGGGGCGGACTGGTTTAAATTGGATAGTTTGATAAGAGTGTCAGAAGCGGATCTAGAGGGGGGGTTGGGGGGGTTGCAACCCCCCCCCCCCAAAAAAAAAAAAAAAAAAAAATCCGGGGACCATTTTTTAAAATCTTATCTTTTTTTTTAAACTTGTAATTTTATTTTATTCTATTTCTATGTATTAATTTCATTTATTATTATCATTATTATTATTATTATTATTATTATTATTATTATTATTATTATTATTATTATTATTATTATTATTATTATTATTTCTTTTTGGGGGGGAGGGGGGTTGGGCGAACAAATGTCACAGAGTCCCTTGCCCCCCCCCCCCCCCCCCATCAGCTTTTTTGAGGACACGGGCCACCGCCGAAGTGACAAGCTAGGCCAGCGTTGCCGATTCTCATCCCCAAAATCCCCACATTAAAAAAAAAAAAAATTGGGGGATTGTTGAAGTCTTTGGGGATGAAAAATAAATATTTGGGAATGAAAACAATATTGAGTTTTATGAAAAACGAATTTGGGATTTTCTGTCAAAATTTGGCAACTTTGGGGATATTTTAAGTGTCGTTTGGGTGGGGATTTTGTGAAGATTTAACCTGGCAACGCACGCTGAGCTGGGCTGCTCATTTCCTGGATTACTTGTTTAAGTTGCTCACTTTTTTATCAGTCTGGTCTGAGTGTAGTGACAAGCAAAATAGTTCAGGGATTTGTACAGAAACATCCAAGGCGTCTCTCTCTGCCAGTCCATCATATTTGACTGAGATTTGCCAGTGAGTATCAGTGACAAGCTGTTCATAATAAAAGTATTAGGCTAACAGTGCTTATTCCAAGGTCCCCAGTTCTTTGTATCTGTGTTGTTAACTGGCCTTACATTGCAGGAAAATGCAACTTAATTTTACAAATTTTCATGGGGGTTAATTTGGCAACGACCTCTATACCAAAAATAGTGGTGTTTTAGATGCAAGAAAACGCCATTTTCACACACAGATTTTCAAAAATTTCCCTACTGTGGGAGGGGGACACCCCACTCCTACCCTCCTCCCTCGCTCGCTCCGCTCGCTTGGACTCGGTCGCTACGCTCCCTCGCATACCACCCCAACCCCCCCCCCTTTATAAAAAGCTGGATCCGCCCCTGAGTGTCTGGTGAAGGCCGAATTGCCTGATTTTATTTTACTTGCATCACTCAATTTTCAAATTTGATTTTGATAGAGAGGGAGTGTTTCTCCAACAGCTGTTACAAACAAATTATGAAACAAACTTTTTCCCGAGTTAACATAATAATGCCATAACTACCATCACCTGTTCAAAGGCTATAATCTTGCTCGATACGGTGAAAACAAATGTGACGTTTTGGAATACTGGAATGCGGTCATGGTTCAAAAACATTATTTTCCATCATGCAAAACTAAGATTGAAGAGGACAAATCGAGAAGGGGTGTATACAACAGTGACGTATGCCGACATTGATCAACAAAGGGTGGGGATAGGTGGGGGGGGGGGGCTAGATATATATGGGCTATTGTCAAAAGCATAGGCACCCCAGCAATATGGAGTCTCGGCCACATAACCCCAAGAAATCGAAAAAATAATCCTGCAATCTGATCCGATTTCCCCTATCTTTCTCTTTCTCTCTCTCTCTCTCTCTCCTCTCTCTCTCTCTCTCTCTTGTTTCTTTTCATGTGTACCTTTTCGGCAACTGGGAGAGTGGTAATGCTTACTAAGTTAAAGAGAGATAGAGAGAGAGCGAGAGAGAGAGACATATAGAATGAGAGAGAAACAAAGAGAGAAACAGAGAGACAGAGAGAGAGAGAGAGAGATAACAGAGAGACAGAGAGAGACAGAAAGACTGAGAATGATCGGGAAACTGAGACAGAGAGAGAGAGTGTGAGAGAGAGAGGGGGGGGGGGAACAAGAAGCCCGAAGAGGATTAACTCCTAGTTATATGTTAAACTAAATGAGTTAACGCCCTTCTTGTTCCAAGGAGACGACTGTGAACAATAATTAATTTTCCGGAATACACTTCATAAATCATTAACCCCCACCCTCGCCTCCTCTCTCCATACAGCCACCCCCCCCCCCCCCCCTCGGGTCGGGTATTTCTGTCTTTTTATTCATACTACTAATCTTATTTGACCTCTTTTCTTTTGTCGCAGAACAACTCGGACTATGGGGACTAACTTTGTTTTAAACAGGATATTCAGCCCTCATTTAACGACTGGATTTTCATAGATAAAACAAAATATAGAACAATCAAGCCCGAACATTCATTAAGCCGTCACCGACACGCACAGACGTACCCATACCAAGACAGGCTTAACTCGTATTTAAACTCTAGCCAAAACGCGGGAGCGGTCAGTCACAAAAACTTGGCAAACTCTACTTATTTTTGTTTAATCGGCAAGGCCTATACGCTCGAGTTAGTGTAGCTTAATCTATGATAAATTCTCCACTAGAACTGTATGATATGTAACCATCTTCAACAATTTTTTTTTAGAGAGAGGATTGGTTATCCTAGTTCAGGAAAGGAATAGTCGGAATTAAATCGTTTCGTGTTGCGCAGCGGCATGTTCCAGTTTTGCTGAAGGTTTCGGATCTCTTGGAGAGGAGGGGAGAAGCAGGGGGATCGCTCTAGACCCGAGGTTTCATAAATATATTTTCCCGGGACTGACAAACTTGGAATTGACAGCATGGGATCACTCAAATTTGTGTGTTTATGTTTGGGAGCTTTAATGTGCGTGTCCACTTTGGTAAGTTTTTATTTTCTTTGCGAAGTCTCGAGTCTACTATAAATTAAAACGATATATATCATATGTAAAACGTTATAATAATATGTAAAATATAGCAGTTTCTTAAAAAATATAGACTATTAGGATTGTGAAGAATATAAGTATGTGATCAATTTTTGCTTTAATTAAATTAACGATTTTAAAGATATGATTTATGTTAGCAATTTACTCAGGTATTCCGAACCTCTACCCATTGATAATAATAATACCGTGCTTTTATACAGCGCATATCACTGCGATGGCGTCTTTATGCGCTCCGGAATCAATATATAAAAAGGGAGAAGTAATTGCTGTAAATGCCCGACTTTAACTCGATCAAAATTATGTTTGAACAAGTATGTTTTAAAGAGAATTTTTAAAGTCTATATGTAATAACTGTCAAATTAAGAACATCGTGAAATATACAAGGCATATTGTACAGGTTATTTTGAAAAAATGCCGACAACTGGAATATGATTAACATAAACAATTCTGGAAATCCATAAGATATGATTCCATATTAATGGCTCTGGTATGCACACACAATCTGGTAACGTAACTTATACCGTAACACTTAAACACAGTTTCATTGTACTTATATTTCAAAGGGATTTCCATTTATCGTTCATTAGCACTTCCGTTGACCCACATAGCCTCCAATATATCTGGTAAACTTCCATTTTGGCCAGAGAGTGTATGTGTGTGTGTGTGGGGGTGGGGGTGGGCGGTGTCACGGGGGGGGGGGGGGCTAAAGATTACACGAATACATGTAAGGCGATGATTAGGGGCTGGTCTAACAAACATTAAGACAGAAAATGGGAAGGAGAGCAGGTTCAGAGGGTGGTAATGAACTATAGATATTATGAGATGATAGGAAAATGCACCATATAGCTTCACCCTTTATTCCTCAAATTCTGTTCACACGTTTCAACGAATTTTTTTATCAAGTGAACCATGAAAAGTGACGGGGATCGAAACAACGCCGGAACTCATTAAGAAAACAAGCAAGCTTCAAAACAAAACATTGCAATATAGGTCATGTACTTTCATTGAGCTCAAGGTATGATTTCCCCTCTATGGTTTTAGTATTAACCTCAGGATAACAATTGCCTAATTGTCTTGTATTTCTGCATATTTGTTTTTAATATCACGTTATTGATCAAAATTGCATAACAGAGGAGAGATAAACAGACAATGACAAAATTAGTGGCAGATGCAAGGCATTATAAAGAGGAAATCTTGGACAAAAAATACCTTAAACTTAAAGAACATTGTTATACAACTGTTGTTATACAAAATTGATGTACTTAATGTATAATTCTTTACCAATATAATTCTATTTTCTGATGGTTCAACTCTGAATAGCATGAATTCATTGAGCTATTTGGAATAATCTTCCACTGGAAAATTGAATACAACGGTGTCACAATTCAAGATTCAAGATATGTTATTTGACCATAGCCAAAAAAACATACTACATGACTTGTGTATCAATAATACAAAATACAGTATGGAATATAGAAGGACCAGTAAAAAAAAAAAAAACAAAAAAAACGTGATTTCACCTTTTCTATCCCTTGTCCAACTTTCGAGAGTTCACAAACGAAAAATACCAGGTGTTTAAAACGGAACAAGTGTCGCTTAGTGACGATGACAAAAGTTGTCAGCTGGAATCTTTCTGCCCACGCTTACCGCCGCTTACCTGGAAAAAGAGCCTGGGGAATGTTGTTTGTGCATGAATCATATCTCAAGATCAACTTCACATGAAACTGAAGAACTAGTACATTTAGAAAGATGTAAGACGGATTGAAAAAATTCATCTTTTAGTCTCGTACAAAAGGTGACCGAGCGGAGAATGATGGCTATCAACGTTTGGGCCAACATGAGTCTATTATAAATATACGTAACCTGTTCAATTATGAGATGCAGATATGAAATTCTGTCAAACGATTTCGATTCCCAAGCATATTTTCATCAAAGATGTTAATGATGTCCATTGTCCTTTGTACAATATTATAGTGGTACATTATGCGCCAACATTACATTTCCTCCTGCCACGTAAGAGACGAAAGATAAAAGTATACGTTGTTTCAAAGTTGTTACATGTCCGAGATTCGAGCCCTGGATTTCGTTTAAGACAATGAAAAGTAGGCCAACCAAATTCGGATCAAAAGTGCTATTTTTATTTGCTCGACCAAAGTTGGACGGTTTATCCACAAAAAGTATTGCATCTCAGCAGATTTTAGGCTTGGGATTGGGAGGGTAGTTCCACAAATAAGTTTTGGAATTTATGTTTGAAGTTAAATTACGAATAATCCGTCGCTCATCCCAAAGAAAAATCGGCCGTCTCGGTAGATTTTTTTCGAATCTATTTTCTCAGTTTCCAAGGTACTTCGTTTTATCCTTCATTAATCAAGTTGTATTAGAATAACTCATATCATATTGAGAGTGATAGCTGTGACGTACATACGCGTTCAAAGGTCAATTCATATAGAGCTCCCAAAAAGTTGCCTTCCACGTACAATCTCTATGGAAAAGAAACCATTTCGGCAAGGTAAACTTCCGGTGATGTAACTATCTCAACTCTGTTAGCTATGGTATATCCCTGTCTGGTTTGAACGTGTGTTTATTCTCTTACCCCTTTCAAACTGGCCTGATTTTCATCGGATGCATCCGGACGCATCCGATGAAACGGCCACTATGAATGGTACAGAGGAGAAAAAGCCGATGGAATAGCCGTTGAAAAGAAGAGAAATAGGCGATTAAATTATCCTGCTCAAGAGCGGGAGAAATTCTCTTTCTATCATGTGTGGACACCGGCGAGGGCTCGCCACAGCGGGCTGAATTTCACCCGCAGTATGAAAAGGACATGCAGAGAAAGCGGCGGTTTCACCTTTGTTTACATAAGGAAAAATAAATCGGTATTTTCATCGGTGTGACTCCGATAGAAGCACTATGAAAAGGGTCTATGAGGAGCTATCAGTCATCACGACTGTCCCTCAACAGTTGCAGAAGATGTGTCCGCTCTGAAGCGATAAAAAGTATCGCTCCTGACTTGAACTTTGAAGTAAATCATGCGGAGAAGATCCCCGGTGATAATTGAGGTCAGCGGGTCACAGAACCACACATTTCAATCCACATCGTTTAAGTTAGTACATGATGTTTAGGTCTGTCTTTTGAGTAGATGTTTTGTGACTTTTTACAATGGAATATTGGGGGGGAAATGGTTTGCATAAATGAAATATTGGGGATGAGAAAAGTAATAGATGATATACGGTATTTTCTATCTTAATGACTGCCATAAATTCATTTTAACCAAGTCTAAAACTTCTGTGAATCATATTACTTTCATTATCTGTATGGCCAATTACTATCACACCCCCCCCCCCCCCCCCCCCCCGTTGTTATCAATATCTGATTATCATCATTGTATTTGCAAGCGGTCTCAGCTTATTTTCCTATCTTAAAATAATTTTTTGTATCGACTTGCATTTTCCTTGTCAGTTTCGGTAGTGATACTTTGTCTGCATTTTACCTAGTCCTGTGTAATATTATGTACATTAACCCCCTTTTTGATAAGCCATGCTTGGTTGTCCCCTGTCACTTTTAGATGACGTGAAGGCATCTCTCTGCCTATGATATGACATGCATCCCTCCCGTTCACACGCGACGACTATTATCTATGACTCAATTTGTCCAGGGATTTCCGGTCAATTTCGTTGCTTGTTGAAATGGACATGCAACGGGTTGCCGCTTTTTATGCGACGTCTGTCATTTGTTTTCGTCAATATCTCCTGTTCATTCACTTCTCTCAATTGCCTCTCTGACCCCTTATATCACCCCCTCCCCTCTCGAGAGGGGAGGGGGTGATATAAGGGGTCTCTCTCCCTTTCTCTCTCTCTCTCTCTCTCTCTCTCTCTCTCTCTCCAAGACTCCAACTCTCTTACCCCCCCCCCCCTCTCGCTCTCTCTCTCTCTCTCTCTCTCTCTCTCTCTCTCTCTCTCTCTCTCTCACCCTCTATGTTCCCTTTCCCTCCTTCCTTCCTTCTCCCTCCCCTCTTTATTAATTCCCTTTGTCTACCCCCCCCCCTTCTCCCGTCCTCGTTCCATCTCTCCGTTCTCTTTCGGTCCATGCCTCTTTCACTATCTACGAGTCCTTTCTGTCCTTCTCTCCTTTCGATTCTCAGATCTGAATTATTTATAACAGCGCTATAAATGTTATAATTAGATACGCAGTCCCAAAACACTGCCAAGCTTAGCAAGGGTATCTGTTCGTAATGTAAAGCGCTTTGAAAATTTGAAGACATTATTGTCTGCATTTTTGTTCCCTATTTAGATCATTGTATATTTCATTTTGTTTATGCGATTCTTGTATCAGTTATCAAGGCCACTACAATTATGATCAATTTTTTCAAGTGATATATCAAACTTTGGACTATAAAACTTAAAACCAAAAGAAATGCATAGAATATTGTCGAATGCCTACATTGTTTCACAAGGCCTACATCGAATATAGTTTTATTTGAAGAGGGTGTAAATTTGTCGATAGAGTTCGATCTTTACATGTACAGGAGAAGAAATTATATTTAGTGAAGTCATATAAGACATCAACTCTGCATTATGAGAGAAGGAATAGAAGAAAAATCACTCTGAAAATCTTTTCTCATGAAATTAATCGGAATTCATATTTTAAAGGTGTTATATAAAGTATTCATATACGACGAGCGTTTATTAAAGGACTATATGAATAATTCAGCGTGAATTGATCTCCCGTGTCCATTATCATGATAATATAATCACACTGAAAACTGCATGATCGACAAATTACCATAAGCCTTCAAAACAATTACCTAAAAAGTGATTTATACGGCGACCAAATAGTTCTTTGCTCTCTCACGGATACCACATTCATATGGGTTATCTGTGTTGCAATGTTGGCAATAAACTCGCGTTGCCATGGAAACATTGGCAACTTTCTGTTCTTGTCATTGAGTCAGGAATTCTTTGAAATGAACTTTTAAATCACAGGGCGAGCCGTCAGATAGTTTTCAGGTTAACGCGACCTGACTGGTTTGTTATGAAATTGTTTGATATACACTTTGTAGACTGGAATAGATTATAGGAGAGATGTGCAAACTCGCTCAGGACAGAGAAGCTTTGAGAGGGTTTGTTCATGGGGTCACCAGGAGAGCGTTTCACAAAACTTGTCATCAGTGACAAATGACAGTTTTTGTTGTAAGCTACTGAAATCCTTGCTTCGGATTGGTTATCAGCAGATTTGTCACTGGTTTTTGTCATTTGTCATTGAAAAAATGCTTTGTGAAACAGGTCCCATGAGTCGAGGACGACTCCATGGTACATACAAACAACATTACACTGTATGGTCGGGGTTCATTATAGCGCTGCTTTTATGCAATTCGAAGACAAATATTCGGGAAAGAAAAAATAAGTGTTCAAAATGATACGAAGTTTGCTTGTTGTTCACATGATATATTTAGAATATTTTTTTCAAAAAGGTGTCGATAAATTGAAACTCCTGTATGATTTTTCATTGATAGATAGATTTTTCCAAATCTATCTGTGAAGCAACCATGAAACCTCACATCACACTTTTCTCTCCTACACATTTCCTTACTTTGCAATATGTGCACTGTTACTTAATGATTTAATCAACTATTATAGCTCTATGTCCCAAATTTTAAAGAAAAATGATACTTGAATGTGTATGTTCCTTATTTCGCAATTTTTGGACTATATACCTACAGCAAAACATATTTAACAGCCGTCGATTCAGGTTCATTGGTCTCGTACCTGGAACTTTAAAACAAGGAAGTTATATTATTTTACCTTAAAAATATTCATACACTAAATACAATGCAGCAACATCAATATCTGCATTGTGAAAATATAATGGATTAGAGTAATCCGGAAGGACTTACAACATCCGGTCCGAAGCTCTCAGTTGGGGTCATACACCGGGGAAAATGAAGATGAAAAATGAGAAGTAAAGAAGCAGCAGGGGAAATAGGCAGTGTCGATGTGGGGCGCCGTGGACATGGGGAATTGGAGACATCCCGCCCTCCAGCTCCTCTGCAGGAATATCCGTGTAACGAGATGCTTTGATGGCCCAACCTTCTGTTATTTCCTTAGCTATTACAAAATGAAATTAAATATTTTGTAGCAATTCTTTACAACCCCCACTGAGTGAGTTTTGAAAGGCTGGTATAAAGTTCCCAAACATTTCCTGCCCTTAGCCCCACCCACCTCCTCCCCCCCCTCCTCGGATCCCATAAAAAGACTGATGCTGCCATGGAAAGTATGTTTTGGAATATAATTGAAAAAAAGGGGGAAACGAGAGAGTGTGAATTCAAAGAAGATGAATTAGGACACGGATGTGGGAATTGCCAATGGTAGAAAGTAGGCCCTTTAAAGAGACGCCCCTGGATCTAATGCTTTTTATCGGAACTTTCAGAACTTCCTATATATAATTCAAATAAGGGATAACATTACTGAAAAGGAATTATTGCGTAGTTCCGATAGCGTCCGCGGTAATACCCCGGCATTCTCTTTGGAATAACCTTTTGACTTCTATATTATGTACTTCGTATAGAAGATTTTTTTTTGGATGTATTTGAGAATATTTGAAAATGTATTTGGAATAATCTTTTGACCTCTATTATGTACTTCGCAAGAAGATTTTTTTGTGTGTGTATTTGAGAACTATGTATGCAATAATGATAGGTTACTTCAACGAAATACAATCAATAAACAGTATGTGCATGCCTAGAAATGAATCCATATAAGTTTATAACCTTATTTTAGGAATATTGATATTGTGCATCTGCTTGACACTTGAGATAGCAAATATATTGTGAGTGTGAATTTAATTTTCGTGCCGCCTTAAAAGTAATAATTAAGATTTCAGAATAAAGGAGGAAGAAATTCTAATTAACATTTCTCTCTCGTTCTGAATCTCTTTAGATGACACACGTTGATGCCAAACTAAAAGCTAAGAAGATACATGCTCCCAGCTATGGTAAGTGTGATATACAAAAGCGATTTATTTTAATGTTGACCCTTCCCCATATGTTATATCATCAGGCGCGTACCCCCCCCCCCCCTTTAACTTTTTTTTATGTGTGTGTTTTGGAGGAACCCCCCCCCCCCAACGAAACGAAATATCGATCGGCCAAATTTTGGGACACAAAAAAAAAGAAAAAAGAAAGTGCTCTTACCCCCCCCCCCCGCTTATCTGCTGGCTGAGACGTTGCGAAATTTTTGAGACCCCCCCCCCCAAAAAAAAAAAGTAGTAGAAGTATGTCCTCTTACCAGTAATGACAGCTTATCTGAGATAAGGGGGGAGGGTCTGCATGTCCTGAGATAGAGCGGATCCAGCCGGTGAATAAGCGGGGAGGGGGGGGGGCCGCTTTTGTTTTTCCTTTTAAAAAAGGTTAAATTTACTTTATTATCCCTAATTTTTAACGGTTTCGGGGGCTGGGGGGGGGGGCCTAGGCCGGAAAAATCGCCACGTGGATCCGTTTCTGTAGGTGGGTTCATTGAGCAGTGTTCCGGATTTAGGGGGGGGGGGGGTCTCCAAGGCAGGAAAAACCTGCGAAAAGCCCGCGAAAGGGGGGTCCAGAAATGTTGGCAGTCCTCAGATAGGGGGTGCTTTCAAAGAGAGGGAACAAGCATATGCGTACCCTAAATAACACTGAGTGGGGGGGGGGGGGGGGTGGGAACTGGGAAACCATCACTTCGGAGTGGACTTCGCTGCAATTTGCAGTGGATTCAATTCTAGAACGAAGTGATCTGTGTATATGACATTGACACCGAAAACTATATAGTGGATTTCCACTCTTCTGATTCAAGAAAGTTTTGGTCTTTTCATTTATTATTATTTAGCGAGCAAGGTTGATTTGGTGCAGGTGACCGAGGAAGGACGCCACAGGGAGCGGCGTGACGATGATGATGACGACGACGAGGACATTGACTCCGACATTGACCCGGTGATCGCCGAGCTGAACCGACTCCTGGCCGAGATACGAACCATTCAAGATGGTGCACAAGTCGACACCCAGGGGCAGAACAGAGCAGCTAGCAGTCACCGTAAGAACAATCATGACGCTATTTTAAATGACCTCTTTAGCGTTACTTATTAATTAATTATTTCATTACAAATCTTTATTCTCAGTTTTCTTATGAAGACTATAACTGATTTTCTTATAAAATTGAAGATATTTATGGCGTATATATTCATTACTGAATGAACGCCATAAAACATTTACTAACAACAACCTCTTTAGCAGTCCTGGCGTATCCAGAAACTGAAGGGGAAAATGAAACAGGGGCCCACGGCTTATAGGCCTGTCCTATCACAATGCTGGATTCGCTACAATACAGGAATTAAAAGAAAATAAATGAAATAAGAGACTGAGATAAGTTTCAAGTATATTAAACGATAACAAATGATCACTCAGTCTTGACCTCTTTCAATTATCAGTTGGTGGTGAAAAGTCGCCCGGCCATGATATTAT
This sequence comes from Strongylocentrotus purpuratus, assembly GCF_000002235.5. Lineage (NCBI taxonomy): Eukaryota > Metazoa > Echinodermata > Echinoidea > Camarodonta > Strongylocentrotidae > Strongylocentrotus > Strongylocentrotus purpuratus. The sequence continues at coordinate 19,375,179 of NW_022145595.1, forward strand.
GAGATATGTAAAATAGCAACCCTTGGTGAAATAGATCTATCCTGTTCGAACAGGACTCAGGAGAAGTGCAAGTTATTTGTTACGAAGTAATTAAGCAAGGAGAGGAGGAGCGAAATATTTAGACGAATCATAAACATCCATTAATTGCGCAATATATCATTTTTTTTTCTTCTCAACTCTTGACAGCCCCTTTTTTCGATGATTTTTTTTTTTTAATTCACAGTTTTAATATTCACCAAGAAGTAAGAAGTAAGTTTTTATTGGACTCTATCGACCCCCTTCAGGGGTAGGAGAGCACAACATATTTACAGTACAATGCAGAAAGATATATAAAACAGAGTAAGATAAAATAATGAACTTATAGACATGATATATACAAAATTATATTTCTAAAACACAATAAACATGAAAAACGACTAAATCAAGATCTAAGAAATTTGGCAGTCTAAATCACATTTTATTTCATGGACGCAGAAAAGGGTGGGATGAAGGATGGGGTCGGATTTGGGTGAGTGGTGCCGGGGGGGGGGGGGGGAGGGAAGCGTGGCTTCCGCAACCGTCCAATCGCAAACGTATAACGTCAGCATCTAGCTGGCCAAAGAATCGAATAGGCATGATGGAGCTCAAATGGAAGAAAATAATGATGGCCTTTTTTCATTTCAGCTACGGAAACTTACTGTAAGTGAAAATGTCCTGTAAGTGACCAATTTAAACTTTGGAAAGTGAAGTTAATGATAATGAATGATCTGCCCGGTACAATTGTGTGGCCCGATTTGGTTTGGGGAGAGTGCGAACATGCACCCTTCCACCACCGGCAGTTCCGGGGGCGCTCCCTCCTAGCTCCTGGTAGTGGTATTAAACCCGTGTCTACGCTGATCGCGATCGCGTGTAGTATTGTTGCGTGAGTGGCGCTGTTGCGTGTTGTCCATAAAAAATGTTCATCTATTTATTTTCATTCATTCTATCTATCTCAGTCATCTATCTATGTAGATTTCTAACTTTTTGTTGATGTTTAAATAGCTCATATATGACAGATCCATGACTACTTTGCTAAGGGAAACATGGGAAAGCGGGCGCATGATCAAGATCATCATCATGATCATCATCATGATCATCATACTTCATAGTCTCATACCATGCATCAATCATATTGATGGCTTCCTGCAAACCTAAAGATAGACTCTTCATTTCTTTGTGAATTCATTTCAATCTTCTTCTCTCTTCCGCAGGACACCCAGTGAGGCTCCAGGGTGGAACGTCGGAATACGATGGTCGGGTCGAGATCAACTACGAAGACCAGTGGTACATGGTATGCGATGACTATTGGGGCATTGAAGAAGCTACTGTGGTCTGCAACCAACTGGGTTTTAAGTAAGTGTGAAAAGACTAAACCTGCCCTTGTATATGTTATGGTAGATCACCTTCAGAAAACAGGTCAAGCTCGCTATGCATAAAGACTGCTATTCATAAGGACCATTATTCATAAGGCTCGCTCTACATACCGCATGACAAAATGAATAGCAATCCTTTATAAATAGCTGTCCTTACAAATAGTGAACAAACCATAGACAATTTACCTCGCTATTCATAAGGACAGCCATTATTCATAATAGGACCGCTATTCATAACTCGTGACTAAATGAATAGCGGTCCTTATGAATAGCGAGCAGACCTCCAGAAAACTGGGAATCATTTCGTGACACAGTTGTATAATGGGGGGGGGGGGGGGTCGTTTGTCTGGATGGTTAATAAGAATAAAGCCACCACTTTTGCCCTTTGATTTAACGTAATATATGTGTAAAATAGCTCAACCAGCATAAATATTTATTTTTCATGGTATTTTCTAGTTAACATAGCTCTTAAAGATTTATGAAATATTGCATGTAACTTCCTCAAATTGCCCCTTTAAGTTTTAAATAAACTGTCTAACTGATAAACAACATATCGCACATCTCCTGGGTATACATTGTAAGTACAAGCTCACCGAGATCCCACTGAAATGCATGTTTCCTACATACGTTTGAATATTCATTATCTTTGTGAGCTGGAGCAGCTACACTATCATCATATTAGGGCGCAAGAATGATTGTGACGCAATAACGATTTTTAAGGTTCATCAGTTTTTGGTTCGTTCATTCGTATCTCCTTAGATCAAATTAAATTAAATTATAAGTTCTTCCATCGCCCGATTGCTGCAATGGCTGTTTCATTAACAAGGGCCAGGTCTTCATCTGTGCAACCCGTTCCGCCGCACTGCAAGATGTGGTCCATCGTCTGATTCTCTCCGCAGTTGCAGAGAGTATCTCCTTCATGGTGTAGACACATGAACATGATGTAGTTCTTGTCTTGTATTGTGCTAGTTCAGTTGGATTTGTAGTGAATCAACGCTAGGCCATCAGCTATCGAAACATGGTGGGTGGCAGCGGTGGGATTGATTTGAACCCAGGCCATCAAAATGACTGGTTCCATTGGCCGGTTGTCTGCAAACTCGTAATAGTAATGGTTTCTTGAAATGCTGCCCAGCTGCTGTTGGAAAAACTTTCAGTTCACACAAAAATCTGCATGATAGATTGTAATTACGGAGTATCCATCAGGGAAAAAAATTAGTGCTGTAGTCAAACGTTTAACCGTCCGGTATCCGACCGCCCATGGCGGATTCCGTTTGCAATTGGACGGTTTCGTTTTCCCGTTTTTTTTTTTTTTTTTTTTTTTTTTTTTTTTATAATTTTTTTTTTTTTTTAAATATTTTTTTTTTTTTTTTTTTTTTTTTTAAGTTTCGATTTATGCCCCTCCACCTGGCACTATGCCTGGCAATGTCTCCCAGCTCAGTAATCGGTGTGATGACTTACCACTTGGAAACTAGAACAACACTCCAATTTGTCTGTCATCTTGGTTTGAAAGTAATCTTTGTAATAGATCTCAATATATATTCATCCAAGTTTAACACATGGTGTACCACAAGGTTCTATCCTAGGTCCTCTACTGTTTTTAAATTTACTTTAATGATCTTACACATTATTCTAAAACGACATTGTTACTATTATTTGTGACTAGTTCACAAGCACAAATCGGCGCCTTCAGTTAAATCACCTTCTAGCTTTTTCACACGGCTAAAAAAAAAAAAAAAACGATTTTTTTTTTTTTTTTTTTTTTTTTTTTTTTTTTTTAAATAAATCGTTTAACCGAAAACCGTCCGGTTTTGACAGGCGGTTAAACGGAATTGGAGATATCCGTGATGTTACAGCACTAAAAAAAATACATGGGGGCTCGGGCAAATTAGCCCCCAAAATGCCAAAAAGAGCCCCCGAAAGACATAAAAGAGCCAAAAAAGTTTGCATAGAGTTCAATGCAAATCAAATTAAAGAGTGGAACCATATTGGTGTGTGCCGCAACAATAATCTAAAAGTTAAATTTCACTAGCTATAATGCTATTTAATTCAACATTTCTTGTAGACAAATTAAATCAAATTTTTACAATCATGCACAAATTCATGTGAGATAGTAGGCCTACTCATGACATAACTTTCATAAATTTCAATATTGAAACTGTCAAAAATGTAACAAACGTAAATAAACATTAATGACTGGATAAATAAAACAATACAGTTAATACTGAAATAAGTCATGCTGGAGGCATTGGGGGTAATGGATTTTATTCGTCACTGTGCTTAGAGGTGGTTTATCACTTTTTATATAAGTGGAGCAGATATGTTTAAATATTAAAGCTTCTGCTGAAAATCTTCCATGGTTGGAAGAAGTATTCTAGGAGGTGCAGTAAGAAATGTTTGAATTTTCACCAACAAAAATTATGTCTTCTCTTTTACAGTCATTTTTGAGAGATTTCAATTTATTTAAGTACACATAGGCTTCAGAAAGTACTTCTTTATCATTTTGGCAATTGATGAAATTATTTAAGGTCATGTAATGTACAAACCTCATTCTTTCTTTAGAGAACTATTTCATGTGGTGCTTTTCCCATCAAATCGTACTATTCATATCACACAACTGTTGCACACAAGACTTCTTTCATTGTAAATGCTAAAATAAATCCACTTTTTTTGTTTTCATGACAGTGGTGCCCTGGAGGCAGTACAGAGGGCAGCAGACGAATATGGCTTCAATGATAACGGCTTTGCCATGGATGACGTCCGATGCACTGGAATGGAGCCAGGGCTGAGCGAATGCGACTTTCCAGAATGGAGATCGCACAACTGTGACAAAGGTGAAGAGGTCGCCGGGGTCAGATGCCAGCCGGAGAGAACGTCACCCAATAGAGGTAAAGAAACGTGGCAATGTCAAGCTCATTGCTTGCATTGTCACTCCGCCAGACCGACCCCAAACTGGTGAATCTACAACCAGTTCATCTATTAAGGGATTGTCATTGTTAGATTGGTCTGTTGTCGGTCTGGTATCGGTCTCGTTTGACAGTGATATTATTTCAGAACTTTTAAATGACAGATTGACTCAAAACCACTAGGTTATTAAACATGTAAATCAGTAATGAAACTTCATATGACAAGTTTAAATCATACAGTAGCTCCTTTTCTTTCATTTTCAGTCTTTTTAAAATTCTTTTTCAGTCACAGAGAACAGCCCTGGCAAGCATCTGTGATTGACAGTGCAGATCTAATAATAATAACCGTTTCAACCAGTATAAAGAATTTGAAAATAGAGTTACAAATGGATGCTTTTACTCCAAAGAGGATGTTTAAAGGGGATATTTAGAGTATCATCGTGTTAAGCAATATTGTTCATACTATTATCCGCATGATATCCGCATTACCAGTATAAGGATACCCATGGTTGCACAGCACAAATACCTTTTTGACATCGGTCCCATACAATCTGCAATTCATACGGCTGAAGCATTGTCACAACAGGGCCCTTGTAACTACATGTATTTAACAAAAGATGATCTAAATAGCTAAATGAAGTGGCAGGAAGAGATCCTTCCGGAACACAAGCTGCAATTGTTGAAAGTCTTTTCACTCGTACAGGAAAGGGTTTACCGTTATGAAAAACCATACCGGTAATGCAATTTGATTTCAAGTTCTTAGTCTCAAACACAAAATTGACTCTCGTCAAAAATATTGATTGTTCATAATCACATAAATATTTCTCAATATATAATAGTTTTGGGACATATTTAATCATGACACTTACCAGGGCTGCTTGTGATAGCGTCAACAAAAGTGACTAAAATGACAATTCAAAATAATCAAGACATTTTGACAAAATTTCTCTCGACTTTTAAAGTTTAAAGTCAGAGATGTTAGTTGGGTGATGCTGGTGCCTGTTTTATCCATCTACGTTAGAGAATTTTTTTCACCTTTCATCGCGATTTTCTTTCATTTTCATTCTGGAAGGATTTTTTTCCATCTAGTTGTTGTTCTTCTTCAGTGTAACTAAAAGTGGGTTCCCTTTGTTGCCCATTCAGGTTTGTCGTAGGTATATACTGTGATTGTACGAAAGTCGACTGGGATGCAGTTTGTATTTGACTGGTAAATGCATACTACCTCATTGAGGGTTAGTGTTTGCTAAAATTCCATTCAGATGTGCTAAAAAGAACTTTGAATGAACAAACTATTAAACTATTATGGATTTTTAATTCCGGACGCATCTTTCCATACCACCATATTCCGCTAATTAAGCTACCTTATTGAATAGTCCAATGTTATTTATGTGTATAGAGGTCCTCCAGTAGTGATTCAAATGGTGATTCAAATGATTTTATTTCTCATGCAAAACATAATACAAGAATAATTATATCACAACAAATATGCAATAAAACAACAGTAGTGGCAAGATTCATATTTTATAGTATTCTTAGAAGTGAATCTAAATACAGGTGTATGATTGTGAAGGCCTTATGATATTTTGGAGACCATTTTTAGCTAGGTCTTAGGCATTTTGTAATTTTGTGTTCCATACGGTTAATGTATATAATGAAACTCCATGAAATGTTAAGAGTTTGGTGACACAAAGACATAATTCCATATTTTGCTAAAATGAGTATTTGATATCAAAATGTTCAGAGAAATGTGGGCTTTCAAGGAAACACAAAGACTTAACTCCACCCAATACTCCATTGAAGTCATTGGCTAGTGAAACATAGACTTAACTCCTTAAGCCCCAAGTGCTCAGTGACACATAAACCACTTTTTCTCAAAATGGCCAAAATGGAGTTACATCTTTGTGTCACTGACCCCTCGATGTGTTCTTTGGTGTTTGATATGAGCGAATCAATTAATACAAGTATAAAGAATACATAACTAAATGTTGTTAGTGAAAAATGAAATGAAATACCTTAGACCTGCCCATTTTCACTAAGTGTTGACCTCCTAACAGCCATCAGGTCAGTTCAAGGCGCGCCAACGATCCCAGATTCCTCCCAAATTATGTTGCGTTTCAATGTAAACGAGCTCCCACCCTGGCTTCAGAGCATACTAGGGTCCAAGCCTTCTGAAACATCAACCCCTGGATCAGCAACAGGTGGAACGGTAGCGGGCTCGAGTGGGGCGACCGGATCAGATGGAAGCTCTCAGGTACCAGGTATATATTGAATTTAGATTTTTTTTGAAATTTTAAAATCATTTTTTAAATCTGTTATCCACTGCACTGACCACAGAACTAACCCTCTTGCATTACATTGTGGGCGGTAGATTAAAATTATCTTGCCATTATTTAACATCAACAGTCAAAAGAGTTCAATGCATAATTTCTAACTACAAAATTCACCTGGTCCAAACAAAACTGCCTTTTTTTAGGATGTCACATAGGAACCAGGCATATAATGAGGTGAATGAAACTGTAGATGATATCAGGATGTCCCCTTCATCTTTTAACAGTCCTATCAGAAATAGGATTGAAATATTCCAGTGTTAAATTTTCGGCATTAATTTCTCCTGCAATTTTTACACGATATAATAATACATGTATAATAATAAGTGTGAGCACAAGTATTCCTTACCATGTGAGAGATTCCAGATAAAGTTCTGTAGCATAAATAATACCGGTATGTGAAATAGTAAATTGGAATAAATCCTCCTTTTTTTCTTCTGTCTATAATGAGAGACATCGTTACTGAATTATGTATGAAAGATGTAATAAGTGTAGAAATACATTGCTATTCTGGTTTTAGAACTTGCCATGAATCTTATATTTACTGATTTCTCGCTATCCATTTCTTGCTTTTTGTTTTCAGTGACCAGGGCGCGAGATCCTGAGTGCTTCACCATGTCCAACGGTCAAGACTACAGGGGCGTGGTCAGGCAGACCATCTCTGGCTACGCCTGTCAGCGTTGGAACGTCCAGACGCCCCACGGCCACAGCTACACCCCCGCCCAGTACCCCGGCATCCTGGGAAACCACAACCATTGCAGGAACCCTGGTACCTTCTCCCAGCCTTGGTGCTACACTACGAACCCTCGCATAATCCGGGAGTACTGCGATGTCGGCAACCCTCGGACCTCTTGTGCAACGACAGCCCAGACTGTCCAAGGTGGTTGATCGCTTCGGAATGTTACCCTGATACCCACCCCTGTTGTGTCTGCAAAGCTTGGGAATGATGCCCCTAACCCAACCCCACCCCCTTATGCTCGATCTACACAGTCTGAGAATATTACACTATGAACATGACATATCAACAATTGCTGTGGTAGACAAGGAACATCCCTTCACTGCTATTATGTAAAAATAAGTAGCACAGGTGAATATGCATGTGACACCTGTTCTACACATTTTACGTAATAGCAGTGAAGGGATGTTCCTTTGTCTACCACAGCAATTGTTGGGGGTAGAATGAGGAACTGTATATTTTGTCCGCTTTCTTTGTCCTTCATGTTCATAGTGTTATCCCTAACCCCTAGCCCACCCCTTTTGTATTGCACCACGCTTGAATATGTTACCCCTTAAATATATCTCGCCTATTTTATGCGCTTTACATACTGCTTAGGAATGCTACCCTATATGCTCCATCCTGCCAGTGCCAACCTATTCTGCAGGCATAGTCTCTTATTTGAAACTTGAATATAATGCCATAAAGCCGTGAGCTGAGCCTAAATCTCTTGGTCTCTGGCAAACCTTGTCAGGAGCAGCTACATGAATAGTGCAGAGCCTACAGTGTTTGTAGGTGTGCTAGAGACCATGCTGTACAATAGTCTTAACAGTTCAGCCACTCTGATACTGACTACAACTGACAAGGGTCTGACTCTGTGTCTTCAGAATATACCTACCCCTGTGTATTTAACCTGCATTGTGCGTCTTTTATGTATGTCCGCATGGCTTCAATAAGCATGTACGATCTTACTTTAGTGTTAATTAGCTGTTGCTTTGCCTTTGTATTTATATATATGTTTTCTTTTTTCATTATTTTTCATCAAACCTATATAAGCCTATGGGGAACAATTTGTTAAATAGGGTGAACAATCTGTGTCTGCTCGCTATTCATGAGGACAGTTATTTATAAAAGACCGCTATTCAATTAGTCACGCGTTATGGATAGCGGTTCTTATGAATAGTGGTCCTTATGAATGGCTGTCCTTATGAATAGCAAGGTAAATTGTCATGGTTTGCTAGCTATCTATAAGGACCGCTATTCATAAAGGACCGTTATTTATTTTGTCACACGTTATGGATAGCGGTCCTTTTGTGACTATAGAGAAAGCTTATTTTCTATTACAGGAACTTGGATTGTGAGATTAGATTCCACGGAGTTTTCTGTGTATCAATATGTAAACAATGATGTACAGAAATCTTGTAATTACAGATTTTTCTCGTTAAGTATTATTTTAATATACATTTTGGTAAAGTTTGCTTTTTATATACTTGGATGTAGCTTTGCGGCCTATGCAGTTTTATACAAGGCACAGCATTTTTACTGTAATGTAGGCATGTACTGTTGACTGTAATGTTGATGTTGATGATGCATGGAAAATAATGATGTCTAGCTAATGTATTTTATGTTTTACAACTAGTAGATAACACTTGTTACAAGCATATATACTCAAGTATGCAACTATGCATTTTATATCATGCATCATGTTATACAGGAATGAGGGTTTTTTCTGCAGGGATAATTGATTTGACTGATTGCTACGTCAAGTTATAATCTAAATTTTGAATTAAAGTTGAGACATCTATGTTGATTATGATATGTTTTGTTAGTCCTTTAAAGTCATTTTGAGACATAATGATAAAAAAGTAGTCTCAACATTTCACTTATAAAGACACTTTAATGCTTGTTTACTGATAACTTATGGTGATACGTACCGTACAAATGTACTTGGACTGGTGTATCATGCTTTTTGAAAGCTATTTAAGGCAAGATGTATACTTAACTTCAAGGATGCATTGAGTCAGGGAGGTGAGACTCAAATTATGGTGAAAGATGGAATGGCGCTTTAATTGGTGCAGTATCTTGAAAGGTTATAGTGCAAAGTTTGCATGTGTTACAGTTTCCTAGCTCCCTTGGCTTCCTCACTGTCACTTATCGTGTCTTTAAAGGGGAAGTCGAACCTGATATTAACGAGGTTTCAGTGGGAGCGGATGAATAAGGGGAACAGGTCAATGAAGCAAAGTTTGAGCAAATTCCTATTGAAAATAAGAAAGTTATGAATTTTTAAAGTTGTGTTCAAACAAACACAAATTGGCAACTCTGTGACGTATGTTACGAGCTCCTATCCCATTTGCTCTGCACTAAGAAAATTTTCAATCATACATGCACAGTAAATATTATAATTGCAAATATGTTTCCATACAACCCCTGAATAGAAAATATATATTCCGTCATTGACATAGAAAATGAAAGTTTATGACATTTTTTGTACAGAGCAGATTGGAGAGGATCTCTCAAGATACGTCACAATGTTGCCAATTTGTGTTTGATTGTACATGTATATGAATGCGACAAGGAAATGTGCTGTAATTAATGTCCTGAGAACATTAGACTTTGGAAAATTACCATGGGTGCTAGCCGTAGAACCTTTGTAACTCATTCCTTTTTCATTTCCCTGCCTTATTCCAGTTTAAATATTTCATCGCTCCCATACAGGAAATGGCGAAGCTACCACCTACCTCTCCGAATATGCCCTCGTCCCCGCTGCCTACCTCGGCGGGAACAACGACGGGACCCACTCGGTAGCCACGGCCGAACTCTGCGCTGAGAGGTGTAACAAGGAGAGAAGCTTTGTCTGCAGATCGTTTGAGTACAACGAGCAGTCCAATGAGTGCCTGACCAGCTCCAGCAACTCGAGAGATGTAGATCTTACCTTCTTGCTCAGCACACGGTTTAATTACTACGAGAGGCTGGATATTGGTGAGTGATCATTGTTTGATGAGGATGATGGAGATGAAATAATGATGATGATGGTGATGATGATGAATGGTGATATTGATCAAAATGATGATGAGGATGAGTACGATGATTGTGATGAGGGTGATATTGATGCATGGTGTCCATGATGATGAAGATGATGATGATTTTGAATTTATGATTATGATGATGATGATGATGATTGGTGATATTGATGATGGTGTTGATGATAATGAATTTATGATGATGATGATGATGATGGTGATATTGATGGTGACCATGAAGATGATGATGATTATGAATTTACGGTGATGATGATGAGGATGATGGTGACAGGTGATATTGATGATGAAGATGATGTTGATGGTGATTAAGGTGATGGGGATATTGATGATTGTGATGTTTACCAAGATGATGAGGATGATGATGATAGGGATTGGTGATATTGATGATGATCATGATCATGATCATGGTAATGATAAAATATGCTTATAAATCCTCAAAATTGTCAAAAATTCCTCCAGATATGGAAACAATATCATTCCATTTCCTATTCTCCACAGGTCCGATCGCCCTCTTTGACATCACACCAAACTCTGCGATGCCGGGTAACAACATCGAATCCTTGACTGCAGTATCGATGGAGGAATGTGCTGAGAGGTGTCTGGTCGCTGCCTGGCCTTGCGCTTCCTTTGACTTTGCCCGACGTGCCAACAGGTGCTGGCTTAGTAACAAGTCACCGAGCCAGGTTTCCATCAGGAGTGACTTCCCAGATAATCCCTATGACTTCTTTTCCAGGAGAGGTCCAGGTAGGACATTAGGCCCATCTTCATCAGCTCGAGGTTGCCAAATATCCCGCTATTTTAACTATCCCGATAGCAAATTATCCAGCTAATTTGCGTCTTCATCAGCCCGCAGTTGCAATTAGCCAGATATTTGGTCAAAATATCCTGCTCTTTGTCCAGTGCGTCTTCACCAGCCCGAAGACTTGCACTATGCGTGAACACTGGTGAAGACGTGATTTGTAACTTCAGGATTATTTCCCAAATCAGAAATAGCGGGCTATTTGGCAATCTCAAGCTGATGAAGACATACCTAGTGTGAATCCTGTAGATGTTAGTATATTGAATGTCTACAACCACTGCTTCTAAAAATGTCTATGACCACTTGCCAAACAAGTGCCATTAATAGCTAGGCAAGTCCAAAGTTGTATTTTCCCATAAGTTACCAAATATCTTTTTAATTGTATTATGAAACTGTGAACATAAATTGACATAAAATATTTCCTGTGTTGATTTAGCTGATTCAAGCTCTGGCAGAGCTATTAGCTCTATAACAGTTATCAAAGATGCTGACATTTAAGATGTGGTAGATCAAGTATTAGACAATTAAAATAGCTTGGATTTACTCAGCTTTTTGTAAAGAGATGAAACATTTCACGACTCTGACATTTTATTTGGAAAAGCCATCAGATTTCCAAGATAACTTAATACAAAGATAATTATGTAGATTTTCAGTATAATTTCAGTCATTTGTGTATGAATCCCCTGACTTAAAGACTCGACTTGACTTGACTCACAGAATCAAATGAAAACTTACACTGAATGTTCAAGATTACAACTAAATGTCATTTGCCAAACAATTTTGGTAGAAAATGTATACTGGCTGAGTGATGAGAATAGAAAGATTAGGAAATCAAGGTTAGTAGCCCTGACGCCATTCGTGCAGTCCCATATACATCTTTCTGTGTGCAGTGCTTGTTACTTTACCAAGATTGGGCCAAATTTATTATGATTTTGATGACTCCAGAACTTTGAAGTGCACACCAATACTTACATGCTAGATGATTAACCTTTTCTGATCGATTCCACAACGTTTCTGTCCCAATGCAATCGCATGACCAGAACTGATCTTTACCTTATAACCTTGCGTGATTTCTGTCTGGTTCTTTCCTCATGTAGCCACGCCCAACTGTTATTTAGGGACTGGGGAAAATTACCGGGGTTTCAGCTTCACTACAACGCAAGGACACCAGTGCACCAACTGGCAAGCAGCAGCAATGGATAATGTAGGGGTTACACCGGTCCTCTTTCCTGACGGAGGTAAGCCTGAGGTCTTCCTGAAATTCACCATCTTCATCGGGCATAAGTGATGTCATATTCAGAATCACTGTAGATAGTGTTAAGTCAGAAACTGTTGCGTGAAAAAAAAACGTCACAAATTTGGAAGTGTTTTCAGATTGCAACAAGATGCAGAAACCAATAAATCAAATCAAATCAAATCAAAGTTGAAGTTGAACGAGAAATTTTGCAATATGCCTTTATCTACAGCTGTCTCTCCCGACCCATTTGTAGAAATCAATGCACTAAACATCATTGCATGGTTAATGCCTACCAGAACTACATGTACATGTATGCTAATAAATCTGATGCATAAATAAATCTGATATTTTATAAAAAATAGGATCAATGTGATTGCAGGGTTCTTGGTATTAACTGATGAGGCTACCCTGAATAAACAAGACATATTGTTATTATTATTATTATATATATTCTGTCATAAAAGAATTATTTGATATATAGTGAACAGAGAAAACCGATCTTGACTAGCACTAATTTTTGGTTTTCTTTTAGCAACAACTTGGAACTTTTGTAAAAATGTGTTTTATGTAGGCTTTTGCAGTAATTCATTGTTTTGTACATTATGTACAGCATGTATTTTATTGTTTTGCCTAGCATCGTTTTATGATTTACATACACTTTGTTGTTGTTAATAAACTTCAATGTCATACATTGTTTGATAAATTAATTGATATTTCTGTCCAGACATTGGCAATCATAACTTCTGCCGCAACCCGGACAGTGATAGACGCCCTTGGTGTTACTACAAGGATTCTGGTTCTTCTACGGTCAGTGGCTGGATGTACTGTAACATCTCAACTTGCGAAACTTCAACAGCGCCCCCAACCAGCCGACCCACGGCTCGCCCGCCGCCACCAACCCAGGCTCCATCGGGTGAGAAAATTGATTTGAATTGAAAATCATCTATGTCCATCATCACATGAGGTGGCCGATAGCTCAGTTGGTAGAGCAGTGGTCTCATAATTTTGCTAGTGCCCTTTGGTATGGCATTTATCCTCATTACCAGGTCTTTTGGAGAGGACCTAAAGCTGTTGGTCCTCTGGTTGCTTACAACATTTATGCTTTCTTAGCAGTCGGGTAAAATAACAACCATTATACATGACTTATGTTTAAGGATGAAATATCATAACAATAGTAAGTAAATATTAAGTGGCATAGCTATTAACAAAGCATAAAGAAAATAGATACTCAATGCAAATATGGAAAATGATGCATCAGTAAACGTCAAATAAGGCTTGACAATTACATAATAATAAAACAAATAGTCAATATCACACATTAATAAAAAAATTGTCTTGAAATAGTAAAATGATAAAGACGTTTTCCTGAAGTGTTAACAAATTGGAATAGTGTTGCAAACTTTGCAATTATGCCCACAGTCACTTAACTGATATAAATACTGTAAATCTTGTTTATTTTCCGGTTTATTTTTTCTTCCTGATTTTCTTATTTTTATCATGATTTTTTTCTTCCCAAAATGGACAGTACCTGAGATCAATGTAAATCGGGTTTAAAATTAGGGGAAGGTGGGGGTGAGGTACCGTTTTTTATGACTTGGTTGAAGGCCTTGTGCAAGCGCTCAGATTTTTGTTGTTGATTGTTTTAATATTTTTATACTCTATTTATTTTTTTATTTTTTTTTTAACTCTCACTAAAACCTACTTTGTTTTAGCACCCACTTTCCCCCCTGATCTTATCAATTGATCAGTTACTAATGCATTGCTTTTGAAGGCCTTAAAATTTGATCAAGACTTACCGGGCAGTCTGGATTCTGCTTGAGTCACTTCTCAATCCCGATCCAGTGTGGGACACAGGATCTGGCCTTGGCATTGAAGCCTACTAAATCTTTGGCACTACTTTGGTTCCGGGAGCTAGTGGCAAACCAAATGTTATTTTGTTTTCAAGTAATTCCATCCACTTCCTATACTGAATTTAGGGCGGAGGCATATAGGAGACACAGTCCAGTCAAATTTGTCTTGTTTATCGTATTTCCCCCCTACAGTCACACATCGTTCTTTCATGATGGCCCTGTTTAAGCATGGGTACTTTGCATCATCCTGGTCTTTATTGATGATAATATACACATTCATATTAATTTAGATACTTGACCATGAGTGGTTTTGGGAAGAAAAATTCAACATTCTAATTACATTTAGTAAAATGGTCTATTTCTGAAAATGGGCATATTTCAGAATCTTCTCTTGTCGTATTTTCACTCACACTTGTCTATGCCCATATTTTCCCTAGGGCCGATACCAGTATCTCGCGGGAAGCCTGCGTTTCAGAGCTCTACTCACACCTCAGGGGGTATCATGGCTAATGCTGGCCTGGCCGTCGATGGGAACCCAAATCCCTCTTTCGATCAAGGCTCATGCTCCAGAACTCGTAAGTATGCTACCCGGATGACCATGTGCTAATAGAAATGTCATTCATGAATCAGTAATTATTCATTAAATGCATGAAATTTAACATTTGTTCACTTAAAGGTAAAGACCAGTATTGGAAACGCCCCAATTTCAAAAAATGAAATGGAAGCTCTCATTACCAATCATGTGAAAGAATATGTTTTGACTAATACATGATGATAAAAAATTTGCCGGGAAACCGCCTACTAATTCATATATTTGGTAAATTTGTTTCTCTCATGGTCTGTGAGAGATATAGGGTAGTCCCATATACATCTTTCTGTGTATAGTGCTTGTAACTTTACGAAGAATGGGCCAAATTTCTTATCATTTTGATGATTCCAGAACCTTGCAGATGCTAGATCTATGCTAGATGATCAACCTTTTATGATAGATTCCACAACGTTTCTTTCACAATGCAATCGCATGACCATAACTGGTCTTTACCTTTAAAAAATGTTTGCAATCTAAGATAGAGCAAAGATAAATGTTTAATGTTAAAGTAGAGGAAAGTTTTTCAAAATATTAAAGAGATTTATAGTTTCTTGAGTTATTTGAAACCATAAACTTATCAGACAATCTAGAATTCCTGAATTTGTTCTTGCTTGATATGTTAAGTACATCAGGATTATAACGTACCATTCAACGTTGTTTTGTAGAGTCCAGGGACTATTCGTGGTTGTATTCTTTCTTGGAAAATCTGAAACTTTAGAATAGTACCTAAACCTCCTCAAAACTTGTTGTTTTGTAGAGCATGGGGGAGATTGTTAGTACAGTTTTCTAGAAAAACGCAAAATGTTATACTCATTCTTTTGTAAATTACCTTTTGTGAATAACCTCCTCATAACATACTTTTCATTGTGGTTTTGTAGAGCATTGGGGAGATTGTTAGTACAGTTTTCTAGAATACTCAAAATTTTATACTTGTTCTTTTGTGAATGACCTTTTGTGAATAACCTCCTCATTACATACTTGTCATTATCTTGTAGAGCATGTAGGGGAGATTGTTAGTACAGTTTTCTAGAAAACACACAATTTTAAACTTATTCCTTTAAAAATGACCTACATCGAAAATCCCCATAATATCTTCTTGATTAATGTCTTGTTGAGTACAGGGCAGATTCTGGTGATGGTAATGTTTCTTAGCGAATCTGACATTTTAGTTAGTCATAATGTACCTTTTAATGTTCTTCTGTAGAGTCTAGAGCAAATTCATGGTGGTATATTGATCTGGAAGCAGCCTATGATGTTACTACAGTGGTCATAGTCAACAAAGATGTCCAAGGTTAGAAACAACTCTTTGTTCTAAGCATAGGAAGGGTTGTAGAGGTGTATTGGCTTTAACATGTGACTGGAGGTGCAAAGGTCATGGGTTCAAATCCCTGCATGGCACTATATAATGTCATGATGTTGATGATAACAATGATTTAGATCTGCTGTATTAATTTGGTAGGAGAGAGACTGCCTGGTGTTATCAGTCATATTCATGATAAGATGGTAATGGTGATAAGATGATGGGGATGATGATGATGATAACGATGATGACTACGATGATGATGATGATGATGAAAGTGGTGGTGGTGGTGGTGGTGGTCGTGGTGGTGGTGGTGATGATGATGATGATGATGAAAGTGATGGTGATGATGATGATGGTGATGATGTTGATGATGTTGATGATGGTGCTGGTGATGGTGTTGGTGAAGGTGATGATGTTGATGATGATGATGGTGACGATGATGATGATGATGATGATGATGGTGGTGCTGGTGATGCTGGTGATGGTGATGGTGAAGGTGATGATGATGATGATTATGATGATGACGATGATGATGATGATGGTGATGGTGATGATGATGATGATGATGATGATGATGGTGAAGGTGATGATGATAATAATGATGATGATAATAATGATGATGATGGTGTTGGTTTGGATGCTATTAGTACTAGATGATACTAGGAATGATGTCCTGGTTCCCCTCCATTCCCTTTGTTGGAGAAAGAGAGAGAGAGTGCATGGAACATCATTCATCATGATGAAATATAATGACAATGATGAAAACGATAAAGATACTCATGATAATGATGTTGATTTTAATGATACTGTTAGTGATGTAGTTGATGATTGTGATGATGACTTTATAATTCCACTCTTCCTGTTTGTAGGAGAGGAGATCGAGAGATAGTTCATGGAGTATTGATCATTTTAATGATCATATTGATACTGATGATGATGTGAATAATGATGATGACAATAATGATGTTGATGATGATGATGATGATGATGATGATGATGATGATGATGACCTTGATGATAAAGTCGATGATAATGTAATTTATCATGAGAGTAGTTGTGAAAAGCATGTCAGAGATGGAAAACAGTTTCATTAATGATTTTGTGTATCCTGTGTAATTATGTTTTCAGAAATATATAAAAATACATAAATGTGGATGATAGTAATGACGATCTGGTTCCACCTCCATTCCTTCCATAGGAGAGAGACTGCGTGGAGCAATGGTCACCATTGGGTCTTCGGCCACTGACCCATCCACACGCACCCAGTGTGGTCGCATCACACGGACCATGACCAATGCCGCCAGCCGCACCCCTCACCAGCGCATCAGGATCGATTGCCCCAGCCCCATCAGAGGGCAGTATGTGCACATTGGCTCTCCTCGCAAGGACTACCTGTCCTTCTGTGAGGTGGAGGTGTACGGGAGACCCTCGTCTCCCCCTACTCCAGGTAGACTTTCTATGACTATACTTATGCTACTAAGAACTGTTGAATGGAATATCAATCGTGCTCTTTGCTCATACTCAATACATGCTCTTATCCAATGAACTTTGTGAACTTCTGGTAAAACTGCTATAGATCAATGTATATCCAGTACAAGTTGAGAGTTCATTTTTCTCTTGTATTCTAATTGTATATTTATACTGTATTCAGCCCCAATCCAAAGTACTTTTATAGTTTTGATATTAGTTTAAGTGTTTAAGGATGAATAAAGAAGCAAAGCAGTCTTTATGTGAAGACTACATCACTATAATAGGCTGCATATATGTGTCAGGTAGATGTGTTGCATGATTGGCCATGGAGTAAATGACAAATGACTACATAACTTGCATTGTGTTACATTATCATTACGTCTAACCCTCGTAGCTCGCAAACCCGAGTAAATGGCTATAAAGTCGGGTATTGAAATACCCCCCTTCTTTGCTTGCTGAACAGGAGGCCTAACTCAGCTGATAAAATTGTTTACCACACATAGCGTTTGCGTTACTTGCGGTTTACATGCGGTTTTTCATTGTATCAGTACAACCAGGGAGATGGGAGGCCTGATGCACATTGCAGCCCACATACCAATGCATCTCTAAGTTCTCCTTCTTCCCCCGCTCTCGCTATCTCTCTCTCTCTCTCTCTCTCTCTCTATATATATATCCTCTCACTCTCTGGCTCTCTCTCCTCTGGCTCACTCTCTGGCTCTCTCTCTTCTTTTCACCTCTAAATCTTTCCTTTTTCTGTTTATCCCTTGCATCATGAATTGTAAACAATCATAAAAACAAATTGATTTATTGATTTATTTATCCACTCATAAATATCAACATAATGTGCTTACAAAAATGCAAAGTAACGACAGATATGAAACAAAACAAAAATGCTATGTAGTACATGTAGTACATGTAACACTTCGTATCTCCCTTTCAGTCATTCAACTTCCCCTACTTCCATGATCTAAAACAGAACCCCATTATCCCTAGACACTGACCCCATTATTCCTAGACACTGACCTCATTAACTTGTGATTCTAAACATTGATTGACTATGTCGCGGAGCTCAGTGCAGGCATGTGCAGTCTGGGTTACTATGGCAACCTGTCAATCTCTCCTTCTCCCCTCCAGCGACGATCGCTGGCAAAACCCACATTGTTGTCTAAAGACTACACTCCCAATACCTCCATCCAAGAGTATTTCAATTTGGCTACGGGGAGTTTACGTTATAATTGTCTCAACATAAGGATCTTACAACTTCATTATTGTGTGTATTATTATGGTTCGATAGTCTGCACTCTGCAGAGATGGCTTGAGGAGAGATAGAGAGAGGAGCGAAAGACCAAGGAATAGAGATCATTGGGAAGGCTAGAAACAGGGAGGTTATGAATAGCATGATAGCCATAGTCAACAGATATACCAGTGAGAGAGAGAGAGAGAGAGAGAGAGAGAGAGACAAAGAAGGAGAGAGGGAAAGCGAGAGAGAGGGAGTGGGTGGGTGTGTGTGTGTGAGAGAGAGAGAGAGAGAAAAAGAGAGAGAGAGAGAAAAAGAGAGAGAGAGAGGGGGGAAAGCGAGAGAGAAAGAGAGAGGGGGGGGGGGGAGCGAGAGAGAAAGAGAGAGAGAGAAATGTTGTGTGTATGTGTCTTGAAAATAACCTAAGTGTATTGTTTCCTGAAGAATCTATTGACAGCTTATATGTGTAATACTTTTATTATAATTTGACTTTATTCCTGTCTTTCTCTTCATTTTTCTTGCACCCTAGCACCAGAACCAACTGTCTCATGCACAGCAGCAGAATTTGAGTGTGCCTCTGGAAGGTGGGTCTGAACATCAAGACTATCTATTCACCGTTCACTTGATTATTCATGTGCAATAAACCGTCAATCTGTTTACCCTTCATCAATAATTGTCTCTTTAGAGTACGATGAAACACAATTACAATGTCGTTGCCCTTTGATCTTATTCTATTTGATTACATTGGAGGGTTCGAAGATGTTAACTCAAAAACAAAAAAAAGAGGAGTTTTTTGATGTATTGAGAAAATGTGTATATATATATAGAACACACATGTATATTGATAAACTTAAGAGCAGTTTGATTGTATTGTTATTTATTAGACAATCTACAGTGTAATTTCATTCAATTCATATTGCCGTTGGTTTTTTAGGCTAGGTTCAGGGGTTAGGTATAGCCGCGTTTGGTTCAGAATTGGAGCTGAACATTTGGTTTGTGTTGGAAATTTGCTGCCAAGAAATTGTCGAGGAGCATGTATCATACAACTACAAATTATCCTCATGACCACCATACATGTATCATGTTTGTATACATGTAGCTGTAGATAAAGATACTTGTAAAACCTTTTATGAAGAGAAATGTATCTAACCATTCAAAACCCCTATTACCCTATCACTATCAATACATGTTTGTATACATGTAGATAAAGATACTCGTAGAACCCAATGTATCATGCAACCATAAAAACTCTATCACCCTATCAGTGTCACTACATGCTTGTATGTATAGATAAAGATACTTGTAGAACCCAATGTATATCCAACCATTTAAAAATCTATCACCCTATCAGTGTCACTACATGTTTGTATACATGTAGATGAAGATACTTGTAGAACCCACTATGTACCGGTATGTAGAGAAATGTATCCATGCAACCATTCATAAAAGCCCTATCACCCTATCATGCAGTGTCACTTTAGATCATTTTCATGCACACCCTACAACATTAGCACGGCAATTACCTTGATTATATCCATATCTCTTCATCTTGAACAATTAGCATTCCAGTCCTCCTACCCCAGTAGCGATTGATTCACAGGCGATTAGATCGCTGTCGTATAATGCCGTCAAAAATGGTGATAGACCTCTGGTTAGCTGTTAATAATCAATGGTAAAGATCTCCACAATCGAGTCTAGCTTGGGGTTTATGTCAACACAGCTGAATGAAATGAAAAGATTTAGTGGAGTTCTTCTTATGTATTTGTGCCTTCAGCTTGAATATCATTGTGCACTTACAAGAATGTGTGCTGGATGTCATGCGAAGGTTAAGTTTCATATTTACCCTCTGCTGCAAAGAGCAAAAAAGATCTGGAACATTTGCATTGTCACTGGTAATACAATTTGTGTTTAAAATATATATTTCTTCTGTACCTTAGAATTGAGGTACATGTATGTATTCTTATTTGGTGATACTGAGAGTTATATTCTGCTGACCAATTAATCTCTTGTACTGTTCCAGGTTTTGTATATTTTGAAGCATTAATTTAATCAAACGGTAATTCAAGGATCATTTTTTTCGCAATGTATTCATGAATGTACATGTATTTCAAATTATTTTTCTAATGCAAATCATGTCCAACATATCCTGAAATCTCTTTTATTTAGTGTATCATGTGTTCCTGAGAGATTCCAGTGCAATGGCCAAAGTGACTGTACAGATGGGAGTGACGAAACCGGATGCCGTAAGTCTCTTTAGAAATTTCATCCTAATAACACACAACATATTAGGTGCTTAATGCGGTTGTTTCTAAGCGCACCATTGTCTGACTATAAATTACCAACCAAAACTTATATACACAAATTATAAATCTGTTCTTTATTCAATAAATCATGCATATATAATAATAATTAGCTCCTGTCACAAAGGTATTGTTTGAGGTCATTGTGCAATGATTGTTGGTACAGAATATTCAATTTGTAGTCTTGCAGCCATTACTTGATCCATTTTGTGCCATGAGAGATAAATTGATGCAAGGCCATCAAACCCACTTCTTCTTCTTCTTCTGTTAATCTTCAAAGGGCAACATAGCCTATCACAAAGATGAACTAAAGATTACAAGTGGTGTGAGGAAGAGAAATAATTGTTTAGCAATATAAGGGCATTATAGATGTCTCAGGAGTATTCTCTGGAAGGCTGTTCCATTCTGGGATAGAGCATTGGGCAAATGCCAACTTATCTATGTCGCTTCTGGCTTTGTGCATCTAGAGGGTCATGTCATGGTTCTTCCGTATCCATGATTAGTTACAGAAAAATCGAGCTTTCACTTGCCTGGCCTTGTGTGGCTACTTATATTGGCACAAGACAAGCCCCTAAATTTAGATGTTACTTGCATGACTGGCAAGTTTACTAGTGCCTTCTCTTTAGGTTTAAGAAAATCATTGAGCACAATATTAAATCTTCCGTTAACATATAAATATTACTGGCCTTAAAAGGCAAGTTTACGATACAAGAAGATTAATTTAATTGACTTAATACAGACAACACATTTTCTGTAATATATATATATATAGAGGAAACCATTGACAAATACAGGGGTGATAAATACAGCACTGATTACTTGTTTAGGTGCAGAGTTTACCAATTTAGATTAAGAGAATTGTTTGTTGTGATGAACAGTTGGGGCTAACATGAGCATCTTGTCTGGGCATTTACTTTTATGATTTTATAATCATCTGAGTTGACAAGTGATAAAAATAAAAATCAATTTGTGCAGGGGACCATGTGGCTAACCCCAGTGTATTAATTTCAACAGCTGGCAGCTGTTCCCATGGTTCATAATGCAACATGTGCATATAATAATAATACTAATTGGATCAATTTAGATAGCGCAGCCACTATATAAATATACTCGACTGCGCTTTGATGAACACAAAACTCCTAACAGTGCTACTTTTAATACAAACATAATAAAAAGTACAAACTATTCAAATACTCCTGAAAACGAGTGCGTCTTTAACAAAACTTTGAGACATCGGCAACAGATGAGGCTTTTCTTATGTCCAGTGATAGGTTATTCCAAAGCCTTGGAGTGGCGCAACTGAAAGCACAATCTCCAAGAGTTACTTTAATTTGTTTTTGTGTGAGGTACGTAGCTTTAGAAGCAGCTTTTCCCGTGTACTTCGCAAGTTACGTGCGTAAGGATGTGATTTAAAAGATAATAATTCAGATAAATTATATGTGGTTTGACCATTCAACGCTTTGTAAACAAGCAAAATTATTTTTAATACAATTCTCTGCCTTTTTGGCAACCAAAGTAAAATAATTAAAACAGGTGTAGTATGGGAAAATTTGAGGCATTAGACACAAGTCTTGCACATGCATTATGAACATGCTGCAACTTGATTACTTGTGAATCTGGCAAGTCAAACAATGATCCATTACAATAATCACGCCTACTGCTAATAAATGCATGGGCAAGGCTTTCTGTGCTTTTCTGGTCTATAAGTATATCTACAAATGTGATGGAGATTGTATAACATATAAAAGGCAAATTTGCATGTGTTAGATATATGTGTCGGCCAGAATCAAGCCATATATACACCCAGATTTTTCACAGAGCTTGGTATATGACATCGAAGCAATTGCTATGTACACATGTTGACATATTCTGTCCAGGTGGCTGCTGGTGCAGTGTTGTTTTTACAGGGTCATTTTATCCGGCAAATTTTACAACTTAAAGTAATCAGAAATAACCCTTTTTTTCCTGTGATTATGCTGCACATTGGGTGATTTCAAATATGGTGTTCTGTGTTGGTGTTGGTGTTGAGGGCGTGGAAAGGCTGCTGAAGTGAGCTCCAACACTGACGGTCCGTTTAGAAGGACGATACAGATCACGTTATCGATAGCTCAACACCAGATTCAACACCGATCGAGTGACGTCCTACTCTACAGATTAAAAGTCATGCGATTAAAGCATAATCCATTCAGAAATTCCAATAAATTACATCATATCGATTAGCAAATGTAAAACCATTAGACAAATTCAAAAGAAAAAATATTGTTATTCAGTGATTTACCTATGAGTTTTAATCATTCAATAGTAGCTGTAAGCGAACGGCGACTGTTACCTACAGTATACGTACATTGTAAGTTGATAGCAACGTCAAACTTGAAATCATGAATTTCCCAATCCCTAGAGGCTGGTGTTGGTGAATGGGAAAATTAAACGTAAATCGTCAACAGCACCAACCATGATACTCGGTTCAGCAGACGGCATTCAACACCAGCTTTAACACTGCCTACCGGACATACGTCATATTTTCCAAATTCAATCTCAACACCAGGCTCTTTCAAATTTCGGTGTTGTGGCTGGTGTTGGTGTTCTCACAGCTTCGAACACCAAACTTGAAATCACTCACATATTTGTTTCTAATCATAGTGGTAAAAATCATAATAGTCATAATCACAATCATAATTATGATCATAGGTGTAGTCATAATCACACTGGTAATCCTAATTGTAAATCCTAATCTTGATTGTACCAGTAATAATAATGAAATAATCATGAAACATGTGTTTCCATGGTGACATTGTAACATGCATGTATATTTCTCTTAATTTTGCCTCATTCTTGATAACCTTTCAGTTGTGTAAATATGACTCATTATGTGATGACCTATATAGGCCTATACAAATGATGTTAGGGCCTGGTAAAAATAGGAATTTCCATTTATGTCGGCTGATCCTGTGAATGGCGGCCTTGAACTGTGATATGAATAGATTGTATTAATAGCACTTTGTAAATGACGCATTATCACTTTTATGCCTTCCACCACCTGAGGTAGTGCCAGCCAGGTGTTCAAAATACCCCAAAATATATGTATTTTGTTATCATGACAAGTTGACAACTTAATTGAAAAGAATTGAATCATTTCAAACCAGAGTTGCTTATTTCTATGGGATACATTTTTAAACCATTAATTTCTCACGGTTCTTGGTTGTTTTCCAATTTACCCCTTTTGTGGCTGTTTGCATGAATACATGTACATTTCAACCTCGCTTCGACATTAAAGGACATTGATATCTTAACTCATTGATTATTTAATTCATTCATTCGTGTAGGCTAATGCAGTAGCCACCCGGTTCCAGTAGGCAAGGGGTTAACACAATTATATAATTGATAGTTTTTCTTTTCCAGATCAGTAGCCTCAAAGTAGACCTGGCTTTTAGTCCAATTATTGTAATATAAAAATGTGGAGTGCTAATTGTACATGTACATCAGCTTATCCCCTCTGTACAACTTCTAGTTCTGTAATTAAACAATTTATTTATCTATAACCAGAAGTAGAAATGAATTCCGTGATTGTCAATTTAATTTTGAATGATTTATGATTGATCCATCATGAAGTAAGCAATTTGGCATATAATATCAAGCTGTCTCCTCTCCTGTGAAGATCGATATATGTGCGTTGTATGAATATCCCTTGCAGCCTTGCATGCGCATATCATAGCAGAAAAAGAAAATGAAAAAACACACCAAAATTTGACTGAATGGCAAGTTATATCGGTATAGTGACAGATTACCTTGGATACTCTATTGTGTTTTTTCAAAGAGACATATTACCTTGTATACTCTTTTGTGTTTTCTTCAAAGAGACATATTTAGACCAAATACAGTTGAAGGTCAAGCGAAGTGTTTTCTCAACAAATACTTCCATGTTTTCAGAACAAGTGGGCGGCTATATTGATGCATTTACCCAATCAACAAAAGGCCTCCTCCTGGGTACTTACATTGGAAAAAACGCATTTACAAATCATGTCCTTCATCAATCACTGAAGTGTTTTTTCAATTGCTTCCTGTCTTTTGTGGTTTTATATTATGGATTTAGCTCTTTAAGGCTTGTTCAGATATGATATGTGCCAAAACCACAGCATTTAAAAAAAAATGATGATGTGAAGTGTAATACGCTTCACATTAATGAATCCTACAACACACAGATGTCATTGTATACTCTATTTCTGTTTCTTCAAAGATACATATTTAGTTCTAATAAAAAGGCACGTGAAGTGTTTTCTCAACAAATACTTCCATGTTTACAGAGCAAGTGGGTGGCTATTGTCGCATTTACCAAATCAACAAAAGGCCTCCCCCTAGGTACTGACATTGGAAAAACCTATTTCCATCTCATGTCCTTCATTTCTTGAATGTGGGCAAGAAGTGAGAAATCACTGAAGAGTTTCAATTGCTTCCTATCTTTTTTGGTTTTAAATTATGGATTAAGCTCTTTGTGGCTTGTTCAGATATGATGTGGGGAAAACCACAGCGATTTTATTTTTTTAAATTATGATGTGAAGATACACTTCACATTTCTGAATCCTACAACACACAGAGCTCGGTGAATAAGCACCACTCCTTTGTGGTGCGCAGTGGCCATTGTTTTACACATTATTAAAAAAACCATGGCGATTTACCTTCAATCTTCATGCACTGTACTGTGATACCTTCTAAATAGTCTCAAACTTCAGTTACCTTTTTCCTAGTAGAGTTTTCTTCTAATTGTTTTTTAATATAATTTTTTTGTAAAGAAGATGCAGTGACTTAAAAAAAAAAAAAAATTCTCTTTCAGCACAGAAAAAAAAAGGAATCTGTAATGTATGTTATCTTGATGATTGATGTTGCATTCTTGTAAAGCTGCGCCTTTCCCAGTGCGACATTGTGTGACAGAGTGAAATCAGCCATTTTTGTGTCCTGTCGTGTTTATTACTGACTCTCGGAAATCATCTCAATGATACATAGTTAAATATGTCATTATGAGGATAAGCCGGGGAAGAAAACACAACCATGCCGGTCATGGTCTAGTGAGAAAAATCTGAAAAGCCACCACCTGGAAGAAGAGGAGGAAGTGAATGTACACTCTCTACCATACTTCAAGAGAAATAAAGAAATCGGATCGTTTCACAGTAGACATGAATGTGAAGGAAAAATTCATATTAATGGAGATAGATACTGCTTTCTGTGTCACACTAATCAGTGAAAAAAGTGGAAAGGAAATGAGTTGAAGCTTCATGGTGGCCGGGTAAATCTTTGTATTTATAATAAATGGAAAGTCTGGTAGTTGGAGAATGTTTTGTGCCTGTCAATCATAAGCAGACAGAAATGCTAAGAATTCTGGTTGCTAAGGAGGCGGGGCCAAGCCTTCTAGGACGAGACTGGAGGCATGCTTCCAAACTGAATTTACCTTCCAAACCTTTATGCACCCTCCAATTTTAAATTATTTCACACATATTTTTGTTGTCTTTATATTGTGTTTATCGCTGTCTTTTGTGATATCTTTAACTAACATATACTCAGTAATATTAAGTAAAATATTCAGGGGAACTTTTTTAAACAAGGCCACCATGGGATTTTCCTTTGTTCTAGCTCCTATTCATTTTAAGTTATCTTGTAAACTGAACATTCTCTGCCTTTGTATGTATACCGGTATATACTTGTATGTTTATTTGCTTTTGCTGTGTTTTTTATGAAAATGAATTGAATATAATGAATAAATAAAAATGCTATCCGGCAACACTGGCAGGAGGTATTCATCATCATCAAAGACCAACTACAAAGTCTTGTCTCAAGCTACAAGCTCAAGCTGAAGTCGATATTGACATCGATACGGCTGTCCAACCAAAGTTAGTCAAAGCCTGTCCAGTGCCACCTGCTCGTCAAGAGATCAAGAGATAGATCGCTTGTTAGACAAGAAGATTCTGGAACCAGTCCAGTACTTTAAATGGGATGCACCAATCGTTCCCATTGACAAACCTGACGGCACTATTAGGATCTGTGGAGACTATCGACTTACAGTGAATAATGCTGCAAGAACGGATACTTATCCGATTCCCAGGATCGACGAGTTGTTCACCAAACTCGTGAATGGGAAGCAATTCACGAAACTGGACATGTCACACTCATACCAGCAACTAGTCTTGTCTCTAGACTCTGCGAATTAGTTAAGATTAATACGCATCGCGGACTATATATTCTAATATACAAGAATGCCATTTGGAATATCAACAGCTTCAGCCGTATTCCAGCGAACGATGGACAATCTCTTAGTCTGGATTCCAGGAGTCGCTGTCTACCTGGATGATCTGCTAGTGACAGGCAGTTCAAAAGGAGAGCACCTCGACAACCTTGAGCAAGTTCTTCAGAGACTGAAGAAAGCAGGACTGCGTCTAACACGAAATGCGAATTACTCATGAAGTGCAGTATCTGGGCCACATGGTCAGCGCAGAGTGGCTGTGGCCAACAGAGGGCCGAGTGAAAGCAATCAGCGAGTGGGCAGTACCAATGAACATCAAGGAACTGAGAGCGTACTTGGTATGCTGAACTATTATGGAAAGTTCTTGCGAAATCTGTCTACCATGTTAGAGCTCCACCGGGAGAAAACAGCGGAAAGCATTTGAACAAGCGAAAGAAGGCCTGAAGTTGGCGCAAATTTTGATGCACTATGACAGCAACAAGCCTCTCATCCTGGTCTGCGATGCCAGCCCTTACGGAGTGGGGGTAGTACTGTCATACGTCATGGAGGATGGTTCGGAAAGGCCAATAGGCTATTATCATGAAGTCTGAATTCCACAAAGCGTAACTACTCTAAGCTAGACAACGAGGGTCTAGCAATAGTGTTTAAAGTAAAGCTGCGTCTGCGCAGTGCGACATTATAGACAGAATGAAATCAGCCATCTTTGAGTACTCTCGTGTTTATTACTGACTTTTAGAAATCATCTTAATTAGTCAATGATACAAGTTAAATGTGTCAGAGACAATGCTCAAATTTTGGCTGCATATATGTAGTCCAGGTACATTTTAATACTCCAATTTGAAAACGGAGCCTTGTTACTTGCAATATCAAAAATAAGAAGAAAGGAACTTAGTGGTGTTGTTGAGCTCCTATTGTTTAATTTAAAACTTTCTGAAACAAAACGTCAGCGAGAGCAAAGAACACTATTGTTTATATATTAGAAATAGTCCACAGATACATGTACATGTTTAAAAGTGGGTATTAGTATCATGCTCCATTTGATAAATATGTACATGATGTGAGGCAAAACGTATGTCCGCTTACCCAAGTGTGAGTTTAATGTTTCCTAGAGATCACAAGCTGTTCCTTTCTTGCTGTTTGGATGCTTTAGTAAAGATCTTTGAGAGTGTAGTTTTTTCATCTGTGATGAGGAGCTTCTCTTCTTAGAGGCGTTTACTTTGTCAGTTCTCTATGTATGAGATGGAGAAGGTGCGGCGGCTCAGTGTAAGAGCAGCGGGCTTGTAAGCGGGAGGTCTCGGGTTCGAAACCAAGTCGATGCGCTCATGTCCTTTAGTAAGGCATTAATCTTTTTTAACAAGTCCCTTTGAGAGAACTTAAAGCCGTCAGTCCCCTGGCTGCTTAATACTTACAAGCATATATGCTTTCTTAGCAGTCGGGTGAAACAATCATCACTACATCAAACCAAATATAATGACAATGATAATATTCTAGATTTACATTCTGCCTGTTCGCCCAAGTACAATCTCTCTAAGGGCCTAACAAATATACACATGTATGGTATTATTATCCAGGCCATTGCATTCTGGCTCAGTACCCATTCAGCACGTTAGTAGGGGAGAGTAATGAAGATGAAATGCCTTGCTAAAAGACATTAAAGTTTTGCTGAAGATTAAACCCACAACCTTCACATCTCGACAAATACAAATTTTGAATATTTTTGAAACACCTAAGCTGTCATTTTTATCTTCCTTTTCTTCTTTCCTCAGCCGATCCAATGGATGACTTCACCATCATTGCCGACAAATATCTTCCAAATAGGGAGCCCGCTGTCATCTACATGGAGAAAACAGCCGACGAGTGCGCACGATTCTGCGTCTCGGCCATGACGTTTGTGTGCCGTTCCTTTGATTACAACTCAGCTGAGAGAACATGCAGTCTGTTTAACGTCAGCCGATCGCAAAATGGAAGGCTTTTCAGTCGTCAGGGCACTGCCCACTATGAGCGAATTTCCCAGACAAGTAAGTTGTGAAGGGCACCAAAAGAGAAGTAGAAAGAACTTTTTTTGGTGGTGGTTTAAATTGTGTGATGACAGAAGGATCCCCATCAATTAAAGGGAGTGTATCATGACGAGACTATGTGTCTTTCCCGTGGCCCTAATCGGGGCCAATCGGGTATAATACGACTACGGACGACGCGACCGCAGCATTCACGTGCGTGCAACATACGCGAAACCGAAGCATAAGGAGAACTTCGGTCTGTTTCGTGAATGTTAGCGCGCTGACCCAGTTAATCAAGGCCATTCTTTTACATGCAGTTGTCCAAAAGAAGACGTACATGGCGTTAACCAGTATTTGCCATGATACGTCACTCCCTCTATCCCATTTTTTACGGGTTGTCCCTGTGTTAAGTCTATGGGAATGAGAAAGTTCAGCAGTCAACGGGTTAAGTTTTGAATCCAATTCATCTAATACTGTAAACAGGTGCTTCCATTCATACATGTACATTAGAGAGAGATTGCATTTCTTTTAATAAATAGTACATGTCATGTAAAGAGGTCCATAAACAAGTTTTTTCATTTGTCTGACTTTTGTGTTGTCATTGCAATACCAAGAGATTCATCCCTTGGATGTAAACTTGAGGACAAAACATACGGTACTCAAATTCTAATTCAATCCAAAAGTATTTGATTGCCTTTTCCTTGCAGTTACAAGTGCTGCTTACAATGCTCCACATGTTTGGGTCACTTAAACAATAGCATACAGTGTATCTCTTTAAAAATGACTAGGTTAGTAAATACAATCCATTGTTCTCTAGCGGAAAAAAAAATCTGAAAATTCATGAATTGTACATGTACTTCACACTATTGGATAAACTGATTGTATATGAGGGTAGATGGGCAAAATGTCAGAGGTTATTTGACATAAAAATTCTACATTTTCATAATGTATGAGCACTGAAGAAATTGATGCAAAATGAAAGCAAAGATGTCTTAGAGCCAATTTATTTTGTTTTGTTTTCTTTTCTTTTTCCCATAGCTGATTGCACAAATGCAAACGGCATTGAATATCATCCCTGTCCATCCGGCCGGTGCATCCCCAACGAATGGCTTTGCGATGGTGATAATGATTGTGGAGACTTCACAGATGAATCAAACTGTGGTATGTACAGTATTCACTTTTTACCATCCCAATAGTCAGATTTGTCATGATCATAAAATGGTGCCTCCTTGCTTTTGAAGGGCAAGCCAACCCTTGTGATAAGTTCATTTGTGTGAAAGCATAAAAATAAGATACATGGAAACAGAATTGCAAAAGTTTGACATAAATCGGACCAGTAATAAGAAAGTTATGAATCTTTGAAATATGAGATCACTAATTCTATGAAAATCTCAAATTGTCGGTTTTGTCAAAAGATCGTGACATAGGTATGGATAACTCTCCCAAATGCTGTTGCATAATCCTTCAAAATTGGATCATAGTCTTATTGTGTAGGGTGCAATAGGCTTATTATAATTACTGATTGTTCCACTTCTATTTGAGTAACCCTGTCCCACTAGTCACTACTGTATTGTCTGAATGATTTACTTATTATAGGAACCTTGGAAGCATATGAAGTCTGTATCGTCAATGGAACTGCTTTTTCCACTTCTGTTTTTAGTAACCTAGCTGTCTCACATACTCCTGTATTGTCTGAATGATTTCCGTAGGTACCTTGGAAGAATTTGAAGTCCGTATCGTCAATGGAACTGCTCCAAACGAAGGTCGCGTGGAGGTCAAGTACCGGGGCAAGTGGGGGTTGGTATGCGACGACGAATGGGACTTGAGCGACGGACATGTTGTCTGTAGGCAGTTAGGATACACGAGGTGAGTGACTCTGTGATCTGACGTACGCTCCAGCGGCTTGTCCAATCCAGTCAAAGCCGGAAATATGTAGATATCCAGTGTTTATAGTTGGCTTATCAATTGACATAGGCGAGACTTGGGTAGTGGGTAGTAGTAAGCAATGTCAAATAGGTCTGTGTTAAAGTGTAGCAATCACCCAAACACATTTTGATGTATGGGGTTCCTTGTGGCTATACGTATTCAAATGAGCTTCAAATATTACAATCTCAGTGATCAGTAAAACATCCTGTTGAGTAGACTTGTTGACGCCTGTGTATGCACTCACATAGAGAAGAGCACTCCCTATAGAATAGAGTAGGACGAGCCCTATACGCAGTGTTTTACATTATCCTTTATCTTATTCATACTCCTTAACCATTTACCTATGCAATGCCAGGTAAAGTTTTTTTTAGGTTGATAACTATAGAAACACAAATTTATTTTTGTCAGGTGATTGGTACAATTTTAGAACAGTTTTGAAAAAAGCCAGCAGATCACAAGAACGCCGTGTTGGCTATGGGCTTTTATTTGTCAAAGATATAGGGGAGGGTTGGAGTTCCAATTGGTTTTAGGTTACATGTAGGTGAAGGATTAGAGTTGGGAATGGTACTTAGGTGTAAAATGTTTTCCTTGGAGCAATTCTTGCCAGACCATTTGACATACAAGCACTTGAAGACTTGTTTCCACATTGTAGGCCACATTTAGAAGTAGTTGTAGTTACTGTCGTAGTAGACTTTATTGGATACCGTAGCCTGTTTAGCTTAAGGATAATCTGTCACAATAAGACAGATTAGCCTTGTGCCCCCTCTTATTCCAACATGATTTATTTTCATACCCACAAGTAATCTTTGTTTCATAAATGTCACTTCTAGACTTGTAGTTCATGTATGAACTCTTTCCGCTGCTGATAAACAATATAGCATTACTGGTTCTAAAATCTGTAAGATTATACCATACTCAGTTCAAACAATAGATAATCTGTCAACATTTTTTTTCCCACAGAGCTAGTTTTTTTTCCCTTACCGACATGATTTACTTACCCACAAGTAATCTTTGTTCCATGAATGACACTTCTAGACTCGTAGTTCCCGTATGAACTCTTTCCACTGCTGATAAACGATGGAGTGTTACTGCTTCTAAAATCTTTAATAATATACCATACTCAATTCGAACAATAGAAAATCTGTCGCCATTTCTTTTCCCACAGAGTTACTGGTAGTCTTTTTTGCCTGTGTTTTTTTGACATTGTAAGTGCTTTTACTTCTTTTATTTATAATGCAATACAAATGACCATTATTTGTTAAATTATTATTATTATTTTTATTCCCAAACAGAGGTGCATCAGATGTCTACATCGTGGGTGAATTCGGGCATGGAAACCTTGTCGATATCTTCATGGACGATGTACGCTGCACTGGAAACGAGCAGTCCCTAGCTGACTGCCCCCACCCAGGCTGGGGGGTAAATAACTGTGTCGTAGGAGAGGCCGCGGGGGTCCTATGCAAACTCAACCAAGGTCCTACATTTGTTTGAATTTTCACTTTCTACCTCTGTAAAACCGAGTCAGGGGGTGTTTCACAAAGATCCTAGGTTGAACTTATCTCTAAGTTGGACTTAAAGACTATGGACAGCCGAGAGCATCTTTGAAAATATTCTGTAAAAGTTTATTTTAAAAGGCATAAAATGTTGATTCAAATCATTAATATTGTCTATTATCAAGGAGATTTCATATTCTTGATGTGGAATTTATGAAAAGTCTAAAATACTTGAATTTTTGCTTTTGAATATGGCTCTCCATAATATTTAAGTCCAACTTAGAG
Source organism: Strongylocentrotus purpuratus (assembly GCF_000002235.5). NCBI lineage: Eukaryota > Metazoa > Echinodermata > Echinoidea > Camarodonta > Strongylocentrotidae > Strongylocentrotus > Strongylocentrotus purpuratus. Next base: position 19,408,271 of record NW_022145595.1, read on the forward strand.
TTCAGTTTGAGGTAGGATCTTTGTGAAACACCCTCGGGTGTACTGTATGTTCTATCCTTCAGTAAGCGGAAAGAAAAAAGTGTGAAACGTTTTTCTTTCTCTTGGTTAACCATCCTCACCGCCATACCATTATTACTATCAACCCATCAGTAAACTGTAACCATAATATATGTATTATGCAGTGATTGAACTGTCATAACATGAACTTTATTTGTCACTTTGGGGTATTGAAAGCCGATTTTGATACTAATCATGCAGGGGATTGGTTTTGAATAGCAACCAGAAACCCTATCCCCCTTTCCGCTCTAGTTTCCATTCTTTAGCTTCATTGATAGGGATGAATAAAGGTTCTGATCCTCCATCTGAATTCACCCAAGCTAAAAATGTAACAACAATTCCATGATAAATCATATTTATAATAAAAGACAAATTTGAGGAGATCCACTCTGACTGGAATATCTACATTAGATTCTCTGTATTATTTAGGTCTAGAGCTGATAAACTACAAAAACCAACTATGTATTCTTTTAATAATGTTATGATCAAATTATTATATCCAAATAAATTACTCCTAGCCAAGTGCAGGTCATATGAGATTATTTTATACTGATGCATTTCAAGAAGAAATGTATTCAAAACTTCTTTTTTTGTCTTTTAAAATAATTCATACAATACCCTGCTTAAAGGTATAGACCAGTTTTGGAAACACACCCCTCTCAAAAAATGAAATGGAAGCTCTTATTACCAATTATGTGAAAGAATATGTTTTGACTAATACGCGATGATACAAATTTTGCAGGGAAAAAGTATCGCCTAATAATTGATATATTTGGTAAATTATCATATCTATCCGGACTGGATAGATATCGCGTAGTCCCATATACATCTTTCTGTGTACAGTGCTTGTAACTTTACCAAGACTGGGCCAAATTTCTTATCATTTTGATGATTCCAGAACCTTGCGGTACACACCAATCAATTCCACAATGTTTCTTTCACAATGCAATCGCATGACCAAAAATGGTCTATACCATTAACCTTACTTTGCCTAATAACAAAAAATAACAAATGGTAGAGCCTACCGCGAGGTATTCAATGAGCAAAAGAGGGAACTGTCATAAGCTCTACCACAGATTGAGGACAGACAGATTGTCTATGTACGCAAATGCACCATGGTTATTTCATTTGCTGAAAATTACAAAAGAAGACTTCTGTTTTTACTCTTTTCTTTCTTTTTTGTCTGACTTTATCCACCAGACTGTCCTGCCAATCATTTTGAGTGTAACAATCTCAAGTGTATTCCTGAGGGGAATGTGTGCAACGATATGGATAACTGTAATGATGGATCGGACGAACTGAATTGCCAGCCAGGTTAGTGGGAAATTTTTATAGGACACTACTTCTAGGTTGAGTGTACTCGCACTGATTTGACAAGCTTTTTCCATTCAGTTCTATTCTCTGTGATCTTTGGGAATTCCTGCCTTGGTAGACAGGTGTCTTTTTCTAACTGGTCTACATGTATGTAAGTCATTGCTGGGTGCCCTCTGGTGCGTTTGCCCCTTGAGAGCTCCCAGAAGAGAATTTGTGAAATGATTTCATTCGTGCTCCTCCAGCAATGACCACTGAAACGGAGGCGGCGGTCTCTCAGTCTGTCTGAGATCGGTGTAAGTGTAGGATAATTATAATAATAGCTATTAAGTATGGCAAATGAAGATTAATGTCATTATCATCATTACCATGATCATAATCATCATCATTAATATTAATTTCATCATTATTATCATCATCATCAATATCAATATCATCATCATTATCATCATCATCATCGTCGTCGTCGTTGTACCATCATCACCATCATCATCATCATCATCATCATCGTGTCATCGTCATCATCATCATCATCATCATCATCATTATCATCATCATCAATATCATCATCATCATCATCATCATCATCATCATCATCATCATCATCATCATCATCATCACCATCATCATCATCCCTATAATGTCAAAAGCAATTGCACTGGTCTAACTAAAAAGGACCATTTAACTCTGTCTTGATAATAAACAGTAATGTGATTATTAAGCCTCAGGCATTACAATATATTTTACAAAACATCCTATACAGTCTGAACCACCTCCTCTATAATCTGCAGCTACATATAGGCTATTGTGAAACTGACTGTAAGCAAAAATCTTATTATATTGGATCGCGATTAGAGTTTACTAGAGCTGCACATCTTTTGGATGCATTTAATTAGTTGCAGAGTGAGCAAAATGAGGCATCTGGAAAAGATGCTGTTACAAAATTAAGCACATCTTTTCTCGCTAGATTACACAGCCCATTATCTGAGGCAGGCTTCATTAAAGCATCATTCAGTGTGCATTTGACCTTTATATCAGACAATGGGTATGAATACCATTTATTATGTTAATATGATTCAGACCATCTGGATTGAAGTTACTTTGAGTTGAGGAAGTTATTTGCAAGGCCATGCAACTGGTATGAAATCTTGTGCGTCATGACAAATATTTGTGGAAAAGAGGGAACATATTTCCATGACTGGCTGACTGCACACACAAATCCAACAATTAATTGTGTAAAGACATAATGTTTTTTTCTATTTTTGATTAATTTTGTTGAAATTTCCATCCCTAATAAACATGTTGATTCACGGTGAAGGTAATCCTTTCCCTTTGTGCCATCATGTATGCTTGATAGCCCCAAAGTTATTAAATATGAATATTTAGACCGGTATCATCGATTTCCATTGTTCATACCTGGCTGATTCAAATGTCAGCAGATTAAATGGCCGACAATTCAAGAGGGTAGGAGAGAGGAAGACAGAGGAGGAAAGAGAGAGAGAGAAAGAGAGAGAGAGAGAGAGAGAGGGAGAAAGAGAGAGGGAGAAAGAGAGAGAGAGAGAGGTAGACAGGGGAGAGAGAGGTTGACAGAGAGGAAGAGAGAGGGGGAGGGGAAGGGGGGCGGGGAGAAAGTAAAGATAACAGAGATACATGTAAAGAGAGTAAGAAATAGACAGACAGACAGACAGACATAGGGAGGGAGGAAGAGAGGAAATTGTTGTGACACAGAAACAGAAAGAACAAGGGAGAGAGTGGGTGAATGAAGAAAAAAAGGGCCCTTGGACAGTTCAAGATTTATAGAAACATATTTATAGAAAGAGAGAGAGAAAGAGAGAGAGAGAGATGGAGAGAAAGTTATTCCTTTAAAAAAAGAGAGATTAAAAGAATGTGAATGACCTTGCCTGAGAGAGAGAGGGAGATTGAATGATCAAGAGACAAAGAATATGATTGAAATAGAGAGAGAGAGAGAGAGAGAGAGAGAGAGAGAGAGAGAAGGGGGTGGGGTACTAGGGAGGGAGAGAAAGAAAAGAAGACAGAGATACCAGTAAATGTAAAGAGAGTAAGAGATAGAAAGACAGACAGACAGAGTGAGGGTGGGAGAGAGGGAATGAGAAAATGAGATAGAGGAAATGGGTGTGACACAGAGACAGATGATGACTCACAAATATTCTATACAATAAATTCTACTTGGTAAGATTATCCGTAAACAAAATACCAAAAGTATGTTGTAAGTTGAGGCACTGCTATTTTTGCCGAGAACTCTTACCATAATTCCCTATACTATTTTTGCATAGTTGGCATAAACGTCCATGAGTCCTGTAGTCATTTAAAGGAGATCACCCATATTAAACAAATTCTGATAAAATTACTTTGCCATTATCAGTGATAGGAGAGTCAATGTCGAATCAGTACAGTAGTTACAAAGAAGCAATTGACCTTGTGAAGTGTTTTGTTCAATCTGTATTTACAGTTTTGTTTCTCTCTAGATTAAACAGCCGTGATCTGAGTCATGGCTCCATTAAAGTGTCATTCTGTGTGCATTTGACATCTATATCAGACAATGGGCATGATTATCATTTACCGGTAATATGATTTAGACCATCTGGAGTGCGAAGTCAACTTGAATTGAGGAAGTTATTTGCAAGGCAATACAACTGTAGGTAAACATTTTCCTTTGCGTCAACATGTACCGGTATGCTTATAATAGCACCCATATAATCTGATTGTAAAGACTAGTAAATTATTTCCGTTGTTCATGCCTCATTGCTCAATTTGAGCAGACTAATTAAAATGGCTAACATGTTCAAAAGGCTGACGACTTGAAAGAATATGAGAGAGAGAGAGAGAGGTAGAGGGGGGAAGGGAGAGAGAGAGCAAAGGGGGTTTGACAGAGAGAAAGACATATAGATGGACGGAGGGAGAGAGAGAGAGAGAGAGAGAGAGAGAGAGACTGACAGACAGAGAAAGAGAAAGAGACATTTAGTGATATAGAGACAGAAAGAATACGATTGAAACAAAGAGGCGCGGAGAAAGAGAGAGAGAGAGAGTAATCCAACACTGTGATCACCCAGCCAATTATGTACAAGGAATGTAGTTAGCTGTCGCGGGATCTTCTGTCAGGGCCGACCATCATGCATAAACAATCAATCAGTTTTAATATTGGTTTAATCTTCAGATACATGCAAGGAGATGGGGAAAGGGCAAAAGTCATGTGTGAAAATGATCACAATGCGAAGCAAATAGAATTGATGACTCACAAACTGGTTATCCATGAACATTGTAGCTTTTATACGGCTTTGCTTCTTGGCCCAAAATTCCTACCCTGCCTATAGTTTGTCGTCTCCTCTTTATTGGTGTTGATCACCTATATTTAGATCATAGACCGATTATGCTACCATACATGGTTTAAGCTCCTCTTAGTGTTGACATTTAAAAGGTCAGATTTCTTTTTACCACCTGTATCGCACGTGCATGTATTTACTTTTATGAGATCGCCCATAACTATACAAATTATGGTTAAACTAGTTTGCCATTATCAATGATAGGATAGTCAATGGGATTTGCCGGGTAACGAATGATTTGTTGCCGACTCAAGTCAGTAGATACAAAGAAGCAATTGAGCTAACTTGTGAAGTTCATTCTGTATGTACAGGTTTTTTTTAACAATTGCTGACAATTGCACATAAAGAATTTTTTTATCTCTCATGTGCAAAGCCTTATTTTGGATTTGTAATGATCAGAGATAAGTGGAGGAGAAATGAGGAGGTGCGATGGCTCAGTGGTAGAGCAGTGGTCTCATAACCGGTAGGTCCTGGGTTAAAAACCAAGTCGATGCGCTAGTGCCCTTTGGTAAAGCTTTAATACTTGATTCCAAGTCCCTTGGAGAAAACTTAAAGCCGTCTGTCCCCTTATTGCTTACTTACAAGCATACACATGCTTTGTTTAATAGCAGTCAAGTAAAATATACAAACAGGAATTTGATCAAACCATGCAATGAACTGCGTCCCCAACTGACACTCTATGATCTTTCTATCAAAATAACCGGTTTTAGTGAATCGTCATTTGCTCTGGGCTTTTTTTGGTCAACAATATAGGTTGAGGTTTGCATGGTCCCGTGTTTGCGTTTAGGGTTGGGTTGAGAGTTGCGATAACGTTAAGTTTAAGCGTTTGATCCCGATTTTAAGTTAGACTTTGGTTTACTAGTGTAGGTTGTTGACTGTGGAGTAATTATCTGAGAAGCGTGTTACGTACACCAGTAGATTTATGACGTGCAATTGCAGGTGTTTTAATGTTTAATGTGTGAACTAGGCTGAGTGTGCTCAGAATGTCAAGCAAATGTTGACAGTAATGAAATAGTACAGGTTGAAGTATTATAATTAATTTATTACAAGAACATATTACATATATGTATAATTAAAAATGTTAGACAGATGCAAGTAGTGTAGTGAAACCAAAAAATAAAAACGCAGGCTCAAGCTCATTCTGTTTTAACTTTCAAGTCTTTGTGCTTTATTCAAATCCAGGCAAAATATCAAACATAAGAGAACAGGCGGTCGTATATTATAGACTCTATCTATTGGCAATCTTGCCACTCCCTACTGGTACATCACATCTCTACAGGCCCTAGTCCATCTGCCTCGTGCAAATACACAGGAGCCCTTTTATCTTTTCTTCTGGCATGTTAATCCAGCCGAATAAGAGCATGGAACAAAACATTTGCATGGCATAAATTATAGGTAAAGCAATCTTCCATCTGACTGCATGTATGGTTGCAATGTCAGGCAAGATCAAGTCAGGCAGACATCAAACAAAAGCTGCAAATATACAGTAGGCTTGCGGGTGCACCATGTGTGAGAGAGAGAGAGAGGGGGATTGAGGATCCTGAAAAGGACTCTCGGCAAGCCTACTGTATATCTACATCACCATGCAAGCCGACACTTACAAGCAGCATCTAAAAGCTGCAAATTCATTCCATTATAATAGCCAAAGATCCTTTACAGAAATGTTGCATCAGGTCCTAAACAAATCATATCTAAATACAAATGCGCAAATATTTGATCAAAACAATATATTCATTTTACTTATATTCTGTATATATAAATGTGCATAAGTTGTATGCATCAAACCTATTAAGCATTAAAGGTAGTGTATCCCTTTTACAGCTAACCTTAAATTCTGTAGAATTTTGCAGGAATTTTGTTCATGTCGCTTATGCATGTCCTATCTGTGAACTTTAATTGTTGGCATGCAGTGTCCTAGTATTGAAATTATGCAAGGAAACCTGTTTACTTTCTAGACTTCACTGTCAGACACTATTGAGTGACTGACTGACTTCTTTATTTCTTTGGTAATAACATACATAACATGAGCTATAACAGGTACATGAGCATTTGTACTCATCAATAACCCACTTCTTGTAATGGCCCAAATTAAGCTGATTGAATCATTGCGCAGCACAAAACGTACGACCATACAGTATATGGGTCTGAAAATCGGTCTATTTTCTATGCATAAATTTTGAAATGCGTTGCCAAAATTCCCAATGGTCGATTTAATTCCACAGAAAGGCAATTACCAGTTCTTTTCAGGGGAGTTTTCAGTTGCTATTATCTCATGTTTATAAGATTCACACATGTTTATATGTTATAGCCTGCAAAAGAGACACACCACCTTTAAATGAATATTTACTGCATATATCAAAACAAACAAATATGATATGAAACCTTTTCAATATCGGTAACAATCTCCTATAAATGTAGTGATTAATTCAAAGTACATTTGTCCTCTTTGGTCAACTTTAAGTATGTCCAGTGATAACAGTTAATACCTTTCCATACCCAAGGAACCCAAGGGATCCAACTGGCCAAATAAGACAGGTGGCCTCTCTAGAGAGGTTTTACAACTGATTCATGTACATCCTCTTGGAGATTGCTACATGGCCAAAGTGGCAGGATTTACTGTATTTGGTAGCCAGCTGACATGTATACCGGTAATCAATACATTTTTACAATTGATAAGTATTCTCAAGTATTTCATGTTATAGTTCTCCTTTCAACATTGATACATACATTCGTTTTTTGCAACAACTGCCTGCTCCATTATTGTTTCTTCAGCCTCCAAGTTTAACTTATCTAAGATATCAAGCTACAGCTTTCCTTTCAACATTATATTGCCAAAAAGTGGCCACATGTACATATTCCTCTGCATCAATTACCTGCCCAAACTTAAATAACTTTCTTCAGTCTTATCACTTGGGTGTGATCATTACACCAACAAATCTTAAGCATTGCATATAGACCAGTGTTTTTCAACCTTTTTCAGTCACAGCACCCTTTCAGAAATAAAGAATTTTGCATCGCCCCAATCCCAAATTCATCACAGAATATTACTTGTGCATCACTCTGAAACTTGTCAAGTGATATATTCTGGCACCTTGCTGTCAAATAAAATGATAGATGGGCACCTTATCGCCAAAATATTGAGGTATTCATTTTGGGCACATCTCTGTTTAAAATCTTTCCGTTTCTAAGTAATACATACTCTAGAGGTTTCTAATATTGGTGTTTCACAAAAAACAATTTTATTCCGAAATATATTTTTTTAATCTAACTAAATTTGTCTCGCGGCACAATGATTGAAAAACGCTAGCATAGACAACGTAAACAATAGACACATGTACATGGTATGATGGCGTACTTGTACATTGTACAATCAGCCTGCTTTACAATACAACATTTTTTAGCCCTAAATCCCATCTTATTCTACATATAAATAAAAAATAAATATAAAGCACACAAATACATGTCTGCAGTCCTTGCACATTGTTAGGTGAACAGACATGAAGAAGACATGAATTATGGAAAGACTACGGTAATAGAAATGCACCATGGCATTCTTTACCATTTTAAAAACCATGGTTCTTTCCTGATAGAAAACTGCCATTTAACTCTTGATTCTTTTCTTAAGATGGGAAACTGAAAAGAGCTCTACTTTTAATTTGTAAAGGGTCATGTACTTGCATGTTGCAATACTTCCAGGACAGCTACCCACGCATTGTGACAAATGGATAACAATTGAACTTCACGGTACAGTAGCCAAACCATGTTTACCTGGGTTTACCTGAAATGTTTATATTTATAGAATGGAACTTCTTCAATATTTATTTTTAAATTCACTGTCCGCAGAAAAACACACACATACATGCACCTGCGGACCCAACCTAACTGGGTTCTAGAGGCATTGGTGTAAACCGGTTTTAACTGGTTTAAGGTGGGTTGTTTTTTTTCCTTGGAAAGGAAATGAAATGGCATTTACATGTAATAGATCCATGTGCATGTACATGGAGTTAGATACCAAATATGTTCCCTAATAGCATCCTATTTGAAATGTTTAGATTTACATTTCCTGCAAAACATTCCATTTACATGCACTTAATGTTCTTATACATATATGTTTATTGTTATCACAAATTACAGTACATTACAGTGAACATTTTCCTTTACCGGTATTTAAGTGTTGTAGATGAACTTCTTGTATTGAATACTTTTCTGTGATTCAATTTGTCAAAATAAAATAGTCTACCTGTACAACTACGGTAGTCAAAAATAGTGGGGGGAAATAAACACAGAAAACATGTTTTTCAATATTCTCAACTCTGAATATATTTTTCATCTATCTTTTGATCTGTTTTTTTGTCTATTTTTCATTTTTCCATGAGAAAATAGAAGAAAATTTGTGTAGTTTTCTAAAATAAAAATATTGAAGTTATTGCAAAAAAATACATTTTTGCATGTGAAAATGGCCAGAGAAGGGCTGGTCAGACCGCATTAATAAAGATGACTATAACAACATGCATAATTTTAAATCGTTCCTAAGTGCTATTTAGTGTTAACTTTATCATTATCAATATTGATGAAGTCAGATGGAGCCCTTAGAGGAATCTTGAACCCTGGTTTTAAAGAGAATTAGGTCGAGTTCTGGGGAGAGGTGAAAAATAATTTGTGAGCGCTTTCATTTTTATTGGGCAGGTATGTGGAAGGACATCAGAACTCAACTTCATCTTTAAGTCTCGTCCAGCTAGTGATACATTTTACGTAAATTGTAAATATACTGTAGACAGAGGCCAAATTTGATAGTACTTTTATAAATCTAAACCTCAAATGTCAGCTGCCATGTTGACAAGTTTGGTAATTGGTAGTATTGTATACAGAATCAAATAAATTATTAAAACTACCACCTTCCTAAACTGGTTGTCTGACAGGTAAATAGGGGTACTTTTTAAGGGGTACATTGTGTCAGGTGTACACTGTAGTTAACTTCTATATTGTCATATCTGAGGTTTGATGGCTCTACCCTCAACTTGTACAAAGGCTATAACTCTAAAAACCAAAGGAATAGAAAAATGTATGTGGTATTACATAACGAAAAACTTACATTTGGAGTCACAATCTTAGAAGATACCAGGTTACATACAGATGAAGACATTTGGCGTGGAAGTACAATGTATATTCATGTCATGAACTACACCTCTTAGATACAAGGCTCAATAAATTCCTGATGACATGAAACATCCAAAACTGATATCAAGGAACACGGTTGTTGAAAGTTACCATATAGATTTTTACTTTGAAGATGTTCATTAAAGGCACTGCATGTTTTATCAAATGGCTCTCATGGAAGCTACGAGTACATTATTTTGTTCACCAAATGGCATGGTATGGTTGGAGACTACTTCCCTTCACAGTGCATCTTGCTGTCGAGTTGGGTGTATAGGCACTTTGATCCCTGAGACAGGTAGTTGTCCTTCCCTAAATGTTCTTCTTGTCTGTCTGCCTCATCTGCGTCAACGTCAACTGGCAGTGGTAAGGTAACCTTGGCGTCCTTTTGAGGGCTTTCCTTCTCCGTCTCTTCCATGCTGTCGTATTCCCCATTGTCAAAGCAAAAAGCATTGCTGACTCTTGTTAGACAGGTACCCATGGTTGTCGAATGCTAGAACGTGGGGAAAGAAATGATCCACAGTCAACTCCATGATTGTCACCATGAATTTTGCTTGAATTCTTGACTACAGTATATTTACGAAAATTCAAAATCTCAGTTATGAAACTAAAAGATCTGACATGACTACCAAATACATCTGTATTGATCTCAATAGCTGTTAGTAAATGCCCGACCAACACCTACGTGAACGTGCCCTGAACAAGTCTACTACAAATTTACCTTGCTGCACTTTTAAAGTCGAAGTTGAATAATGGCCTTTCTTTTTAAGTTTATGCATTTATGATCATTGAACTGTATTACAAAGAAGCTACCTTTAACCTATATTATTTAGCTAGCTTAACAAACAGTACTTTTGGCTCTTACCTCAAAACGATAGCACAAAAATCCTTTCAAATGTTCAAGTTTGCGAGGATTTAACGTGTACACAAGTTAATGTACGGTACAGTAAATATCACGCAGCTTTCACTTTAGTGTCTAGACTCCTCAACAGCAACTGGCAAAGTGGTGTTCTCGCATGGGTCGTAAGCGAGCTTAATGTATATGCGTGCGTTTTTATATGTGCGTTTCAGTAAGAAGAGTCCATTTTGGGGGGAGGAGGGGCGGAGAATATGCATTTTATCCATCTGATGTACAAGGCTGCATGTTATAAGCTTTTCTAAATATCTGAACCATTCTCAAATATCAAACTATATATACGAAAATATTGTTATGAATAGGATCTTTTGAAACAGCTAAAAAATATCAATATGGTCATTCAATTGATGCGCTCAGTCAAGTACGCAATACAGGAACACAATAGGGAACGCAATGGAAGAATCCGTTTTTTGGACTTTGTATTACCAGGTACCGGTAGACTATTCATGGAAGAAAAAGGGTGTACCGTAGCATTTTTCATGATATCTCTATCCCCGCCTCTTTTGATAATTTTTTCTTTTATTTCTTCTCTCTCTTATTTGCACTTTGTAGCAACTCTCTCGTACTTTTATTGCCTGTGTTCCAGTCTCTCTATTTCTTATCCTCATCTCAATTCTTTTTTTATACAAGTCTCTGAATTGCTCTCTTCCCTCAAGCTCCATTCAGTCTCTCACTGTACTTCTCTGTAGATTTTTTGCCATTGATCTGTCAGTCTATCTGTCTGTCTAGATCTGTCTGTTTGTCCGTGTCTCTCTTTTTTTCTCTCTCTGAGTTTTGCTTGTCTTGTGGAGTATCCTTTTCAATTCTCATTTTTTTCTGCACAAAATTTTGAATGTATTTTGCACTCTACCATATAAACATTCATGTTTGTATACAATGTACATGTACCTACTGTATGTGTTTACAATCTACTTAATACTGAACGAATGGTGTGATATCTGAAATAGGAGTATGTGTGTACTTGTTTATGCCTGTATAGGCCTACTCATATTTGTGGAACCGTATTGTTCCAGTCATGATTTCATCAGCTGTTTTAGCCCTCTTATTTTCTTCTTTGTCATGTTTCATCATCGTCATCATCATCATTATCGATTAAAGTCAGCATTTTCCCTCTTATGAGAGGAAACTGACTTTCACACCATGATGACACTCCCTCCCCCCTCACTTCTTCTTGTCTCACGAATCCTCCCCATTTAGACCAAACTTACTGCTTTATATTTTCACCATAACTTTCCACCAAATCTGCGGTCTTCCTTTCCCTCTTCTGCCATCCATTTCCAGCTCCCACATTCTTGTAGGTGTGAAATAGGGTGTCAGTGAACTTATGTATTTTTAGTGTGGAGATATACATGCACCGGTAGATATTGATTGAACTTTAATTATTATGTGTAACCATACACAGATATAAATGCCTTGCTTGGTTTTCCATACATGTCAAATGGCGTTCTCTTCTCCTCTTCTCTAGAGCTTCCAGTCTTGCCGGTCCGGCTTGTTGGCGGAAATGGGCGAACCTCAGGCAGGGTTGAGGTCTTTCATAACAATCAATGGGGCACGGTTTGTGACGATTATTTCAGCGAAGCGGCCGCAAGAGTTGTCTGCAATCAGCTTGGCATCAGGTGAGTTATTGAAATACATTTAAGGAGAAGTCCTTCCCCCCAAAAAAACATTTAAACAAATTAAAACAAATTTGTTGTCAAAGCAGAAAAATGGAAGAAAGGAACCAGTGGAAGTTCGAAGAAAATCTGATGGAGGATATAAGATTTTATTACGCATTTGTAGAGTTATAATCGATCATCGCAAATTAAAAACTTTGTGATATACATGTTCATGTACCTTAAAATTGTAAAGTTGTCCTGGATCAAAACACAAATTGACACTCAGTGATATAATGTGTGAATTTGTAAAGTTTTGATCGCACAAACATAGATTGACAACTCTGTGATATTCCTTGTAATAAGCTTTGTTCACCTAATTGTTGTGTGCTACAAATTCATAGTTTCTTATTTTCTCTGAAGAAATTATTTCTTTATATTATTGGACACACATCCTCTGAATGCCATAAATTGTCAACTTTAACAACTTTGTGATGTAACTTGTGAATTTGTAAAGTTGTGATCAATCAAATATAAATTTCCACAGCACCTAACCTTTATAATCGTATACCTTAGAAGAAATAAAGCCTGTCAAAAAAATTGTTGCCAGGGCAAATGTCAGATCACTTAAAATTGAGGGGAAAATGCGTTCTTTAGAACCCTTTCCAAATGAATTGATCCATTGCAGTGGCGACGTACAAGTCTACCCACAGGCCATATTCGGCGAGGGGACAACACAGATTTGGCTGGATGATGTGACATGTGCCGGGACGGAACCATCGTTAGCTCAGTGCACCATCCCCAATGGTATTGGAAGGCACAACTGTCAGCACAACGAAGATGTGGGTGTCGAGTGCGGGAGAGAGACACGTAAGTCACTAATAATCTACTAGCTCTTCTTCTTTTTCCTTCTTTTCATTTTGACTAGAGGAATTGAGTAGAGGTGTCGTGGTGTAGTAGATATGTCACCAGACTGTGGATCACATGGTTCATGGTTCATGGTTCGAGTCCTGCCGCTGCACTAATTCCTTTGGCAAGACATTAATCTATGTTTGCCACTCAACACCCAGGTGAAGTAATTGGGTAGCCGGTAGGATTGGGCCCAGCTACAGCATGGTTCATAATGTGATACTTGTATTAAGCGCAGTAGTAGCTGCGCTGTATAAATGGACCTATTACTAATATTATTTCTATAACTGTCCTCATATACCTTTTTGAACTTCCAGTGCCTTGCGGAGTTAGGGGCATAGAGAACGGTAACATCATGGCTAGAATCATAGGGGGATCCTCTGCGAAGAGAGGAAACTGGCCGTGGCAAGCTCAGCTGATCTTAAGAGGGAGTGGTCACTACTGCGGAGGAACGCTCATCGATGAAACCCACGTGCTGACCGCTGCCCACTGCTTTCAAAGGTGATGTCCATGTTCATCTTACCAACAATGTTCACAACGTAAATAGCATTACACCCATAGCAACCATAGCAACAATCACATCTAGATTGTCACTCTGAACTGTCACACTGACAAAAGAGCAAAATATACAATATTTTAGTCAGCCAGCTTTATTTCACAGCATTTTTACAATACTTTTATTTTGAAATTGGAACTATACTTGGAGTAAAGTATACCAGTAGATAACAATGGTTGAATGTACATACAACATTTCCACTAGTATCATCAAAAGTTGGTACACACAGGAAGAACTGCAAGTACAAACCTTGCATAGGGAGGCGCGATAGCTCAGTCGGTAGAGCAGTGGTCTCGTAATCCGGTGACCCAGGTTCGAAACCAAGTCGATGCGCTAGTGGCCTTTGGTAAGGCATTAATTCTCATTACCAGGTCCCTCAGAAAGGACCTAAAGCCGTCGGTTAAATAACCACCACCACCAAATATAAAAAATACCCATATTTTAGATGTAGATTTATTACTGTTTAAAAAATGTCCACCTTCATTTCATCAAACTAAACTCTTCTCAGATACGGCAAGAACTCATTCAAGGTCCGCCTTGGGGAGCACCACCAGCACATTAACGAATCCTCCGAACAAGACTTCCGCATCAGCTGTATTTACAAGCATCCGGACTACGACTCCAGGACCACGAACAACGACATCGCTGTCCTAAGGCTGGATCGCCCCGCTCACATCACGTCGTTCGTCACGCCGGCCTGCCTACCAACGGATGGCGAGTTTGCGGCGGATCATCAGTGTTGGATTTCTGGCTGGGGGAACACAGGTACGTGTCAAATGTCAAATGACAAATTTTGATGCTAGGACAAAAATACCCGTTAACTGTCTACTCCCCATATGTTCCATAGGACACAATGTACAGAATTGCGCAGCAAGGAAAGAGAACTAAATACGCAGAGAGAGGGAGAAAATGAGCGAGAGAGAGAGAGAGAGAGAGAGAGAGGAGGAGGAGGAGGAGAAAAGAGAGAGAGAGAGAGAGAGAGAGAGAGAGAGATAGCAAGGGACAGATAGACAAGAGGGGAAGAGGAGAGATTACTAGGCCCTGTTGCATAAAACTTACCATTGATGGTAATTTCTATGGAAACAATGGTTTGATTGGGTGTTGAGTAAAAATGTTGCCATGGTAGTTAATATATATTCATCACAAAGTTATCATCAGAGGTAATTTGTATGCAATGGGGCCCAGTAATCTCTCCTCTCCCCTCTCTTTATCTGTCCCTTGTTCTCTCTCTCTCTCTCTCTCTCTCTCTCTCTTTCTCTGCTATTTATTCCTCTTTCCTTACTGTGCAAATATGTATATTGAGTTCTGTACAACAGTCAGTCCAAGGTACATTTGTCCTAGCATCAACATTTGAGAGGAAAGAGATGAAATAAGTACAGAGAAAGTGAATATAAAATGGAACAATACCCACTTATTTAAGATATATGGCTGTGAATTGCTTCAAGGATAATGCAGCTGCAAAAGAAATTGAGAAAGTACTATGTCTTTTTATTCTCTTCCCATCTATATTCTACATACAAATCAGTTAGTATGGATTAGGTAAATTTTTAAGCAGCTGTCTGTTTTCAATCACAAATTTATCTCTTGTCATTATTGACATGTATCAATTTGCTGGTAATTTTTATGCCTCCGTTACAAAGTAGCCGGAGGAATTATGTTTTCGGGTTGTCCGTCCGTACGTCCCGTTCTCGTGATCGCGTTATCTGAAGAACCGATTGATGGATTCCTGCCAAACTTTGGTCATGTATGTATCTTGCAGAGCCAATGAACTGATTAGATTTTGGGGTCACGAGGTCAAAGGTCAAAGGTCACAGGGCTCATTATGTATGCAAAAACAGCTCGTGATCGCATTATCTCAAGAACCGATTGATGGATTCCTGCCAAACATAGATCATGTATGTATCTTGCAGAGCCAATGAACTGAGTAGATTCTTGGGTCATGAGGTCAAAGGTCAAATGTCATGGGCTCATTATGTATGCAAAAATAGCTTGTGAACGCATTCTCATTAGAACTGACAGATAGATTACTATTTAACTCAGGACATCTTGCAGAGCCAATGAACTGAGTAGATTTTAGGGTCATGAGGTCAAAGATCAAAGGGTCATATATGTATATGAGAAATTGCTTGTAATCACGATATTCTGAGAACCTGTTAATGGATTACAATGAAACTTTCTTCTGTTTTGTAAACTTGCTCTATGACGGAGGCATCATTTCCGACTGCGCGCAGTCAAAGTTCCATCTAGTTGTTTTTGTAGAGGAAGATGAAGAGGAAGCACTTAAAGTGCTCTTGAGCTGAAGTTGCATTCATAACATTAATTTACAAGAAAGACAGGAAAAGAGCTCTTGTTTCAATTACACTTTCATTGATCACTCAAATCAATTGGTTGCAATATTAAAGTTAATGGCCATATGATAGGTCGTTTATAAACCCTTGATTGCAACTTCCACAAGTAAGATGCTTATATCAATTGGTACCTGGCAGGAATTTATTCTTTATAATGCTTGAGCGCTGCAATAGGAGAGTCTGTATATGTCTCGGTATCTTTACAGTCGCCTGTATGCACCAAGTGTGAGCAAAGTGCAGACAATTATATTTTGAGAATATTTTTCTTTTCTCCTGCCTGTCCAGGGAACGATAATTATCCAAGCAGGCTGCAAGAGGCTCGCGTGCCCCTCCTACCACGGTCGACCTGCACCAGGCAGAATGTCTACGGTAACAAGCTAACCCCTCAGATGCTCTGTGCTGGGTACCTCAGAGGGGGTATCGACAGCTGCGACGGGGACAGCGGCGGCCCGTTGGTCTGCGAGAACAGTAACTCCGTTTGGAAAGTGGTGGGCGTGACTAGTTGGGGGTATGGCTGTGCCCAGCCCAACGCGCCGGGCGTGTATGCTGTGGTGACACGTTACTTAGGGTTTATTAATGAGAAGATGATTACTCGGACCTGTACGTAATGAAATGAGTCTCCGTGGCTTTCCTGAAGAATAATCTTAGGTTTCAGGTTTAGTTTATTCTGCTTTAAACAATGATGCAAGATGCACAAGGTTTTTATAATACTACAAGGGTACACAAACAAGGGGTGTTTTGTTCATATCGCCAAAGTTATAATATGAAGATGTGATGTATTATGTTCTGTCATAAAATGAGTTAATGTTAGATTATATATCATGTTTAAATCAATTACACTGTCTCTTTAAAGTTAAAACAATAAATATGTACAACAGCATTATTGTTTATTTTCTACAAAACAATGTAACACATATTTTGTATTTTTGTATGTTGATGTTTGGACAAATAATAAATGAAAATAATATGAAGAATATTTACATGCAAGACAAATCACATAATTTAAGTTTGATATATAACAGAAGGGGCTAAAGGTCAAACAAAGCTTGTTATGGTTAGTCCTTGGTTTAGATGTACATATTAATGTGAAGATCGAGAGAAAGAAATAAAAAAAAAGTATGAAAGAGAGGAGAAGGAAAGAGAAGAAACAGCACCAAAAAAAGGGGATATTTTCAAATATATTCGGGATATTTGTGTCTAGTCCAGCTTTTTCTTTGTTGGTGACATCTTTCAGATAGATTTTCAACTTTTAAAGACAAGAGCATGCAGTTATCCTTTAACGCTGTAAATCTTCCACCTCAACAGGGGACATGCTAGTATCAGCTAAGAGTCACGTAGCATGAGTCCGCCTACAGAAGGGGCACTGGAAATTTTGTTGTTGGGGGTGGGGGAATGGGGACAAGGCACTAGTCTTACTTGGGGGATGCACATTTCTAAGGCTACTGATTAGGGAGAAGGGACGGGAGGCAGTTCATCCTTTTACCCTTCTTTTTCCCTACCTCTCTTGTTCTTGCTTTTTTCTTTCTTTCACCACTTTATGCCCCCCCCCATGCCCAATGTAGCTTGGCCACACTTAACTTGCACATATTGAACCCCCCCCCCCCCCCCTACTCCCTGCCCCTAACAAAATTCACCAATTTGTTAACATTTTGATAAAGCACAGGCAACAGTCGCTGTCACCCGTTCGACAATGTAAAATGGATGAAGTTTACTGTGTATGCTCTCCTGTATGCACACGTAGATAACGTGGTTGTAGTGAAAAGCTATTACAGTTGTATATAAACATATCAAGTGCCCCCACATATTTGCGATAAAAGCATATGTTATCTGTTTGTATTGTGATCGAAGATGGGGAAATCAAATAGCATTTGTTTGTATTTCTTTTGTGATCAATGACATGTCATATTTCTAAATTTCTTTGACAAGGACAAATGCAAACTGAAACAAGATATTCTCTATCATGATCGTATGTAAATCATTGTCACATGAGAGCTACTTACTTTTTCCCCCTTTTTTGTTGTATAACTCCATTCTGTGGATATCAAGTCCCACCTAATTAGCCTAGAATCTGTACGTTGTTATTTCATTTTGCGCTTGGCGATCTCTCCCATCCTCACCCTGCTGCAAGCTGGAGCTGGGGTGATCCAGGAATCTGTACGCGTAGATGGTACGCTTGGCATTGAAATTTAGTGATCAAGCTATCTTGGTTTTGGGGAGATCGCAGTTTTGGTGATTACACCCAATTAGATCGACCAGATTCTGGACTACACTCAAGAAGTGAAAACCGGTACATGTTTGGATTAAAAGATTTTCATTTTTAGATAGATATAGATAGATAGATAGATCAAATGGATTTTATTAAGATCTTCGTGTCTGGCAGTTAAAAACTGAAATGAACATGAATTACAATACAAATTTCCAAAGAACATTCACATAATAACATGAGATACCAATGTTGAAACAGCAATTAGTAGTTTCATATTAGCATTGAGAAATTTGTTCCAATTGAATATTATGCATGTATGACAAAACACCACGATCAAACAAGTCTGTAAAATGCGGAATTTGACTTTTGAATTTACAATCATTCATAAACTTAATTGGATAGAAAGGGTTGCCTTAATGTTGCTTTTGGCAAGATGTCGAACTATATTTGCTGCTCTCCCTCCAGTGAAGAAGAGTGATACCAAGTAGGAATACATTCTTTAAGTGCTGTATCACATGGTAGGTTGGCTAAAGCCATGGTAATAAATAATTAGTATTTGCCTTTCCATTACCTCAGGAAAAGCACTTACTAAATCAGACAATCATTATTTTGCAGTATTCTGCGCATTTTTCTTTATTACAGTGAATTTAAAAAACAACAACGTAAGAGCCAGCTCTATAGTACTGCCATTGTTAACCCGTTGAATATTAGTTGATTCAATGATTTTGAGTAGAAAACATTATATACACAGCTTATTTTCAGAGATTAAAACGGTCTTAAATGGCTTATTTTTAGAGATTGAAACAGTATTAGAATTAAATTTCACAACTACACCTACCAATTCAAGATACAATTGGTTACAATACAAATACTGTCAAAAGGAAATGTTGCATGAAAAACAAGATCTTATTATCAAAGCAAATAACATGTGTTTTTTTCTACAAACCCTATTTTGACTTATTATGAATGGCTTTTGAAATCATAGCCCAAATGGCTTGCCATTCATCATCAATACAAGGTTGGCTCGTTGAGTCACGGCGGAATGGCTAGTTCCCAGTCCTTCATTGAAAAGGGACAAAGGTACTAGTATTTAATTGGGAAGGAAATGATTTCATTATTGAACAATATTATGTAAACTATGATTTATCAATCCAAATAGTTGCTCCTACAGATATTAATACCATTGTTGACACAGGGATGTCAAGGTTTGGCAGGAACTAAATTTGTTTTCTTCCAAAACAGAGTGACCTAGAAAGATATTTCAAGGTTGCAGTGGTTGGTGCCTTCCTCACTGCCATCAATGTTTTATAAGTCTTGTGCTATTATAAATATAACATATAATTATATATAATATTACTACAAGTATTATAGCGCTCTCTTTTATGTAATGGATAAGATGTGGTATATGGATACGTTAGCAATATTAAACCTACCGTATGTAGCAGTTAATAAAAGCAGACATAAACTTGGTTTTGCTTATAAATGTAAAATAAGTGGAATGATAAAGAGAAATCTGCTTTGATGGTTCAAGACAAATCCAGTTTGTAGGTCACATGATGACAAGCACAGATTAGGATATATCAACTGGAAAGACTAAGAAATGATGGGGGGGGGGGGGGAATAAGGGGAGTGGGAAAGCATGTCAACTATCAAGTACATGGATCTCTGTATTTCATGACTGGTAACAGAAATACTAGCACATTAAAAATTACCAGTGAAAGAATTAGTCTTTGATCGTCAATGTCCAGAGGAGACAAGGCACTCGGAGTACGGTATCAATGATAATCATTGAAAGATTCCAACTCTCTGTTTTCTTCATTTAAACGTTAATATTTTGTAATATAATTATAAGGGAGATGAAGTTCAGACATGGTGCTAAAGTGGATTTGAAGTATGGGGTGCCTGATGTCTTGATGAAATGTCAGTCAAATACTAGTAGACATTTCACAAAGAAATGAATGTATTATAAACCATACACAGTAGCATGATTTATGCAAAACTTCCATGATTTTTTTTAGGATGACATTTTTGTGTGTCCAGAATTGGAAAACATCATTTAATAAGTTGACAGTAACTACCGGTAGTTACCATTAGAATGATCATCTCAAATGAAAATAATGCAGTCAATTTTTATGTAGGTCCTACCGGGTATACACAATGTTCCTCTACATGTTGTAATTTTGTATGAATAAAGGGGAGTAAAGTGTGTACATAGATTAACTGGTGCCTTCTGAATTGTCTAATTCCCTGTATAGCTTTGATACTTGAACCATGTGGTTTCTATAGCTAGGTGATGAGTTGAATAAAGGAGAAGGAAAAAAAGATTCATGAATGCAACACATTTTATGCAATAATGTGAGTTTGTAATTGATGCACATTTTATGTTCTTTGGTCCTGTACATGCATAATTATGTAATAAAGTATGTCTGCACTCTGTGCACAAGACACCAAGCAAGCCTGTTTGAATGCTTGATTTGTGGAGGAATATTTGTCTGAGAGTGTGGGATGGGTGCAACAGCACTGTTCATTTATAAAAATTGGACTTTAAACTTGTATGACATTAAAATAACGTTATGTGAAACTGCATAGAATGGCAATTATATATTACAAAAAATGATAACAAAAAATAATGAAATAACTCCAGCCCCAGCCACCACTACTATCCCCACACCCCGATAACTTTGTCTTGATAAAAGTCTAGTTTACACATATTTGGGCATTCTTTCATGATAAAGGTATGTTAAAAATATACTGATGAAAAAAACAATGTATATATAAATACTTATATGTTTGGATTCTGTTTTCTTCTTCATATGCATGTAACCTTTGATAAGATATATGCAAGCATCAGACTTGGCATTTGTAATAAAATATACTTCTTTGATGTCAAAGCTACATTTTGTGTGAGAACAAGTGAACTTGTGTGGCGGAACAAGTGAACGTTAACTGGAAAGTATATCGACTAGTGACCAATCAACCTTCATTTGGTGGATATTGTGACGGAATGTTACAGTGTTTAACCTGAAGAGGGCGACATTTTGGTCAGATTGATATAAGTGATTTGATAACGCTGCGAACGGGCAGTCCGTGTTTTGTATTGATGCAGTAAGGAATGCAGTAAAGTAAGCTGAAAGATCAAACATCATTGTAAGTTGTCGTTATTTGTCTCGGATATTACTTTGATTGAAGTGATTGATGAATGCATGATTGAGATCCTCGTTGAATAGTTGTGAGTTGTGAGAGTCGACTGTCTGGGAGAGTTGACTGATTTATAAGACGAGACCTGGTTCGTGTCGTTCGGAATTGCTACCAAGTTCATGGAACCAGATCTCGTCACACTGGTGGCAGCGGCGGGACAACTAAAACAGCGTGGGTCATGCTTCCAGCGTGAAACTACATACTAAGACACGGACTCAAAACACGCCACCTTTTTAGGTGCTAACGTGAGCTGCGAACTATCGAGAAGTGCAGCCAGGTGAGGTGCCAAGTTGAGGTGCCAAGTTGAGGTGCAAGTTGAGGTGCCAAGTTGAGGTGCCAGGTGAGGTGCCAAGTTGAGGTGCCAAGTTGAGGTGCAAGGTGAGGTGCCAAGTTGAGGTGCCAAGTTGAGGTGCCAAGTTGAGGTGCCAGGTGAGGTGCCAAGTTGAGGTGCCAGGTGAGGTGCCAAGTTGAGGTGCCAAGTTGAGGTGTCAGTTGAGGTGCCAATTGAGGTTCTACTTGAGGTGGAAGTTCTTTGTGCTACAGCTCTTAATAAATTCACCATGGATAAAAAGGAGCATCAAAGGTCCTCAGTTAATGAATGTGACCTAACTCAATTGAACACAGAGCTGGAACGTCTACGAATGGAGAATCAAATTTTACAGTTGGAACGTGACAATGCACGGTCAAAAATTAATCTGATAGAAGCAAGACAACAGGGATTGTCTTCACAAAGTACCGTCAAGCTTGGACAGTTCGAAGAACCATCTGTGAGAAGGAGAGTAGATACGGACATAGTTTTCAATGGACCGTACACTGAGAGAAACAAGGGTGAAAACACGCCCGAATGTGGAGAGAAGAAGGGCTTGTATCCTGAGCTATTGACCCCAGACCGGAAGGTTGGAACCGATTGTTCGACTCCTGTGCCGGATACCATGTTTTCTCAAGAGTTGGCTGGGGACATTGGGTCCCCTTTCCTTGAAGGATTCGATCCCAATTTTCCATGGGAAAAGGCCAGTGGAAGAACGAAATCGGCTCTTACGAAGAAGCCTGACAACAAGCAGGGTGATGTGGAAATAAAAGAAGAAGTTTCTAGAGATTGTTCAATAGTAACAAAACAGAGCCAAAGGCCTTGCATAACACCTGATCGGTTCAATGGACAAACATCGTGGCATCAGTACTTGAAACACTTTGAAGCATGCAAAGATATAAATGGTTGGACAGAGGAGCAGGCAAGTGCTTTTCTGACTGTAAGCCTTCAAGGTGAAGCACTCCGTCTGTTGGACCATCAGCACGATCGCAAACTTACGTATAGGGGACTGACCAAGCTCCTAGAGCAGCGATTTGGCCCAAGTCAACAGGCAGAAAATTTTCTGTTTGAATTGCGTCATCGCCGTCAAGGCCAAACAGAAACACTGAAGGAACTTGGCCAAGTCATATGTGAATTGGCAATCAAAGCCTACCCAGACATTCCAGAGGTTGGGAGAAAAAGGCTCGAGAAGAACCATTTTATTGAGGCAATAGAAGACCGGACTATCCGAGAAGGAGTGCACAGAGCTAGGCCAAAGGACATTGACGAAGCTATTCGTGCGGCCATAGAGACAGAGAACTATGAAAGAATCGAAGAAGAACGAAGATCGGAGAGACGTCCGCACAAATTGGTGAGGGGTTCAGAAAAGGAATCTGAGCAACTCATCCAGAAATTGGAGCATTTGTGTGAAAGGCAGGCAACACAATTCGAGACAATGACAAGGCTCATGAATGAAAGATTTCTTTCTTCTGAGAGAGTTCCCAAACCACCAACTCCTGGAAATTCCGGCAAGAAATGGCGGAGAAAAGAAGATTTGATATGCTTCAACTGCAACGAAAATGGACATTTCGCAAGGGAATGTCCTCTTCCTGAAAAGGAGAGGTCGGGAAACGACGAACAGCTGACCGGAAGGTCCACGGGAAGGCTGTAAGAAGTAACGGACCTAGTCGACTTGATGATGGAAGGATTGTAACACTTACACCTAACGAAGAACCCAAGCAAGGCTTATTTGTAGAGGGTACCATCAGGTCTATAAAATGTAGACTCCTCATCGATACAGGTTCAACTGACACAATTGTTAGAACTGACATGTACTACAGTATTGCGAAAGAGCAGAGACCGGTTCTTGAACAAGACAACGTCAGGGTTCAGCAGGTAGATGGAACGCCACTTGATGTGCTAGGAGTTGCCTGGACAGAAGTCAAAGTTGGAAAGACAATCTTTCCATTAAAGGTCATCTTTGCTAATATTAGGAACCAGGTAATACTTGGAATGGACTTTTTGATTCCAACCGCTGGGGTTCTAGACTTCTTCCGGCTGGAACTCATCTTGAACGGGGAACACATTCGATGCCTTAACCAGATAGGGAGATCATTCCTAAGAAGGATTTTAGTGAAAGAAACTATTGAGGTGCAACCAGGTCAAGAAACGCTCGCGCAAGGTGAGATCGCCAACTGTGTGGACGAGATGACGGGTACTGCCATAATCGAACCAGTTGCAGGCGGAGGCGAATTGGCTCGCCATGGGCTGGTGTTGGCAAGGTCCCTTGTCACTGCAGAGGCAGATGTTTTGCCACTGAGGTTGTTTAACCCGGGGAACAACAAGATAACACTTCGCCGGGGAACAATGGTCGGGATGATCTCACCAGCGGAAGTGCATGAAAGTGGGGAAAGGACAGAGAATAGTGGAAACGATGAAGTTCCTTCATACCTACAAGACTTGTTGCAACGAAGCCTGAGCAACATCGATCCGAAATATCACCAAGCTATCAAACAGTGCCTCGTGGATTTTCAAGATGTATTTTCTTCTGGAAGTCACGATTTGGGCCGGACCAATGCTGTCAGACACCACATCGAAACCGGCAATTCAAGACCTATAAGACAACGCCTTCGACGTCACCCTATCGTCAATCAGCAAGAGATTGATCGCCAAGTCAAATCATTAGTGCAAGAAGGTCTCATCGAACCTTCCGATAGCCCCTGGGCAGCCAATGTAGTGCTTGTGACTAAGAAGGACGGTACAAAACGGTTGTGTGTAGATTACCGCGGCCTGAATGTAGCAACTGTAAAAGACGCCTACCCTGTCCCCCGAATAGATGAGACCTTGGATGCACTAGGCGGGGCCAAGTGGTTTTCAACCTTAGATCTAGCTGCAGGCTATTGGCAAGTTGCCCTTGATAATGAAGCTCAAGACAAATCATCTTTTGTGGTTCGCGGCGGCCTATACAAGTGGAAGGTAATGCCATTTGGGCTGTGTAATGCCCCCGCAACTTTCGAGAGGTTGATGGAGAAAGTGATGGCTGGTCTACAATGGGACATATTGCTCATCTATTTGGATGATGTAATAGTGTTCGGTCGGACAGTTGATGAGCAAATCGTACGACTTCGCACAACATTGGCGCGGCTCCGGGAAGCCAATTTGAAATTGAAACCATCCAAGTGCAATTTGTTTCAACAGTCGGTGAAATACCTAGGTCACATCGTGTCTTCAGAAGGAATCACAACCGACCCTGCCAAGGTCGAGACCATTCGGAATTGGCCCAATCCCACATGCAGCAAGGATGTTCGAAGCTTCTTGGGGCTTGCATCCTATTACCGCAAGTTCATTCGCGGGTTCGCATCCATCGCATCACCACTTCATGAACTGACTGAGAAGGCTAGGCGTTTCGAGTGGAATGACGAATGTCAAAGAGCTTTCGAAGAGTTGAAGGAGTGCCTTATCCAGGCTCCGATCCTAGTATGTCCCTTACCAGAGGGGGATTTCCTGCTTGACACTGATGCCAGTCAGAATGGTATAGGGGCTGTGTTGTCCCAAATTCAGGAAGGCGAGGAAAAAGTAGTCGCTTACGCAAGCAAGAAGCTATCGAGGGCTGAGAGGAACTACTGTGTGACCCGTCGCGAGCTGCTAGCAGTTGTGTTCTATTTGAAATACTTCAAGCAGTATCTCTACGGTAGGAAGCTGACCGTTAGAACAGACCACGCTTCTTTGCAGTGGCTCCTCAACTTCAAAAATCCAGAGGGCCAATTGGCACGTTGGATCGAGGTTATCGCAGCATACAAACTGACAATACACCATCGTCCAGGAAAGAAACATGTGAATGCCGACAGTCTGTCCAGAAAACCATGTTCTCAGTGTGGCCTTGTTGATGACACAAGTGACGGCGAAGACACATCTACAGAGACAGATACTCCCTCCGAGCAAGTCCAGTTCCATTGTAGGGCAATTATTGCCTTACCTGG
This sequence comes from Strongylocentrotus purpuratus, assembly GCF_000002235.5. Lineage (NCBI taxonomy): Eukaryota > Metazoa > Echinodermata > Echinoidea > Camarodonta > Strongylocentrotidae > Strongylocentrotus > Strongylocentrotus purpuratus. The sequence goes on from NW_022145595.1 coordinate 19,434,125, forward strand.
GGTCACTCGAGAGGCCTTAAGAGAAGGCCAGTTGGAAGATGATAGTATGAGCTGGGTATTGAAGGCTAAGGAAGGAAGAAGCTGTAGACCAGATTGGGAAACAATAGCCAACTCGACAGCTGCAAAGAAAACGTACTGGGCTCAGTGGGACCAATTGGATTGCAAGCAAGGAGTACTATGCAGAAAATGGGAGACGTCGGATGGGGCATGCGTGAAATGGAAGGTTATCCTGCCACGGAAGTACCGAAAAGAATACCTAGAAGCAATCCATGGGGGTACAATAGGAGGTCATCTAGGCGTTACCAAGACATTGTCAAACGTAAAACAGAGGGTTCATTGGTCAGGCATGTCAGGAGACGTGAGGTCATTCATCCGGTCGTGTGACCTGTGCGCCAGAAGAAAATCCCCCTCAAAGAGGGCACGTGCTCGACTTCAACAGTACGAGGTGGGAGAGCCAATGGAAAGAGTAGCAATGGACCTTGTCGGGCCTTTACCCAAGACCATCCATGGGAATCAGTGGATCCTTGTAGTAGGGGATTATAAGAGCAAATGGATGGAAGCGTATGCGCTTCCGGATGCTCGAGCTACAACAGTGGCCCAAAAGTTTGTCGAAGAATTTGTGTGCCGTTTTGGTGTCCCTCGTGAACTACATACCGATCAAGGAACTAATTTTGAATCGCAGGTGTTTGCAGAGATGTGTTCCCTGTTGGGCATTCGAAAGACAAGAACAACAGCTTACAACCCGAAATCAGATGGGCTCATTGAGAGGTTCAACAAAACCCTCATCAATATCACCGCCATGCTCATCGAGCAGTCAAAGAAGTCTAGGGAATGGGATGAGTGCTTGCCATATGCAACTAGCGCATATCGCTGTACTGCACAAGAATCCACGGGAGAGTCACCCAACATGCTCATGCTCGGGAGAGAAGTGACGCTTCCAATAGACCTGACTATGGAGAATCCAAAGTATCGCTGTGATGAACCAAAAACAGACTACGCTGAAAAGCTACGCCAGAATCTACAACAAGCTCACGAACGGGCTAGCGAGTGTCTTAGGAAGAGTGCCAGGCGTCAGAAACGCAATTATGACAGGAAAGCTACCACCACTAATCTCAAGGAAGGACAGTTTGTTTGGTTATATGATCACAGCAAGAAGAAGGGGGTTTCCCCGAAATTACAGCTGCGATGGATGGGTCCTTACCTAGTGGTTACGAAGATCTCAGATGTTACGTTTCGGATTCAGCTGAGTCGCCGATCGAAAGCAAAGGTAGTACATGTAGATAGGCTCAAGCTGTACACTGGTGAAGATCTTCTTGCATGGGAGTATCGCCTTAGAGTTCCTGAGGAGGAATTTCCCTTTGCTGATTCTCCTAATCTTTCCCCTGAGGTCATACCAGAAGAGATCAGCCCTGCCAGTGATGAAACTTTGTCAGATGATCATCAACCCCAGCTTGATGAGACCCCTGCTGATGACCAACCCCAGCTTGATGAGAACTTGCCTGATGATCATCAACCCGGGTTCGATCTTCCCACTGATCTACCTCAGACTCCCGTGATTGAGAGTCGCTATCCCAGAAGAAAACGAAAACCACCAGATTTCTTTTATTAAATAAGAATTATCGACATAAATAATTATTTGTGTTTTGTTCTTCACAATTGCAGAATAATGTCTGAGGAGTGGAAGAAACCAGAGGACTTGGATGGGGACCGGCTTTACAAGTGCCGAGAATGTCTTTCCACGTTCTTGTACCACCGCAGCCTGATGCGCCATATCGGGGAGAACCATCGGGATGGATCCCGGAAGTGGAACTGCAAGACCTGCGATTATTCCTCTACCAGGCGGGGGAATTATGAAAGGCACGTGGACGGACACCGAAAGGACGAACAGCGCACGGTTTCCAGAAGAGAGTCGAGCAAAGAAAGAGAACCGGTGGGCCGGGGCGGTGAAAGGGCAAAATCCCCAGATCGACGTTGTCCGGAGACGAAGAGAGACGACAGAGACCAGCCACAGGAAAACAACACAGCCATTATAAGTGTACATCCAACTCCAGTGCCTAGTATTGATTCTTCCAGAGATGCCAGAGGCAAGCCTCTTGCCATGCTTAAGAGAGCCGCATCCCAGGATGAGGTGGTTTCGTCATCGTCATCAGCATCATCTTCGTCGGAAGAAGCTGAGAGTGGAGGAGAGGGTGCCACTGGAAATGCGCGTACAGACAGACCGGTTTTCAAGAAAGCGAGAGTTGAGAAGAGGATTACGACGACCTTTACTATTGAAGGACGCGTAGTTCGTACGAGAAAGACGAAGGAGTTCTTCGACCGCTTCATACTTGTTTAAGTTAACACTAAGTCTTACTGGTTTACTTGATCTGTTTTGATTACAACTATAGGCCTCAGTTTACAATTTGCTTAAATCAGGTAGGCCTACTAGAGGTCAGGTTTTTTGTTGTTGTTGTAACTTAAGTATTACTAGTGATCTTACGAGAAAAGTGTTTTGATATTCTTTACATTTCCAAACGTATTTTGGACATTGTTGATCAATGTCTTTGTATTTGTGATTACTTGTGTTATATAATTATATATCTATAAAAATAACAGGAAGAAGAGAAAAAGGCAAATGTGTAGCTTATTACGTTGATTTGCTTGGCCTTTCTTATAGATTGGTTAGGAAAACAAGAATTAATAGTAAAAACCGTTTTACATGTTTTTAATGCCTATATTGTTGAGCTATGTTTAAAATGTCGTTTCGGTAGGTTTAGAACGAGGACGTTCTAGTCTAAGTGGGGGGTTGTGTGACGGAATGTTACAGTGTTTAACCTGAAGAGGGCGACATTTTGGTCAGATTGATATAAGTGATTTGATAACGCTGCGAACGGGCAGTCCGTGTTTTGTATTGATGCAGTAAGGAATGCAGTAAAGTAAGCTGAAAGATCAAACATCATTGTAAGTTGTCGTTATTTGTCTCGGATATTACTTTGATTGAAGTGATTGATGAATGCATGATTGAGATCCTCGTTGAATAGTTGTGAGTTGTGAGAGTCGACTGTCTGGGAGAGTTGACTGATTTATAAGACGAGACCTGGTTCGTGTCGTTCGGAATTGCTACCAAGTTCATGGAACCAGATCTCGTCACAATATACTATAGCCTCCATAGCCTCATGACCAGGGGGTGGGAAGTTTGAGTTGAAAAGCAAAGAGAAGATAAAGGGAGGAGTCAACAGAATTGTGTTCTGCAAAATTAAAATGCTAAAAACACAAATAGTGTTGGCTTGTCATGAATGCCAGAGAAGAGGATAGGGTGTTAAAAGTAGATTAAGAAGTGAATAATAGAATACTAGTACCAAAGAAGATTCGCTTCAGGTTGTTGCATGCCAGTGCCCGAATAAAGGAAATGATTATGGTTACATATAGCGCTTAGGTTTCAAGTTTGATTTTACCCAAAACATTTTCTGAATGTTCATAAAAGTGTACTGTAATCTGTATTTCAGGGTAGCAAAATGAGCTGATTGGTTTGTCACTTAGTTTCGTGTATTTGTTTATAATCTTTAGTAGATCTAGACAAAGTTTGTTTTTTTCTTTACAAATTAGCCTACTTTACATCCGGTCTCATTTTAAAACGACATGAAATTGGAAGATCTTTTTTTTGCTAGCTGTGTAACATTTAGAATAATCATGAAAGAATATGCAGAATCCTTTTCTATTTTCAGTCCCTTCTAAGCTATTATTTTCTCTCTAGTTCTGATTCGGAATTCTAAGCAGAACGAAAGCTGTCATTTAATTCGATAATATGAGACCCGCGCAAGGCTATCTGCAGCCAGACTCGACATCGACAGTACATGTTATACAGGCACACCAAAACTCTTTACTCGGAGAGAAACTGAAGTCTGAACTTGGATAAAGACAAAACGAATGCACGGTAGGTGTGGTATCTTTCATTTTAAATTGACTGATATTTCTGTATCTCAGCTACCTATCGTTCTGTGAAAATTCTTTTTAATCCCTATTTATAGCTCTGACAAACCCCGTGACAAACACGCCCATAATTTCTGCATGAAACCGCGATGTCAACCGATGTCCTGCTGCTAGCTGAGCCTAACTCCAGGGAGCTCCGCCGCCAAAGGAGTGGGCGGCGGAGCTCCCTGGAGTTCGCTTGACCCTTGAGATGCGGCACAGCTCAGGCTATTTCAGCTTGGCTTGCTCGCCCATATCATCCCGGCTCGCGCGCCATGCCGGGCGCTTGGCAGGGAATTGGCGCTCCCGATCCCGCTCCCTTTCTCTCAACTATTCCCCACATTTCTTTCAATCATTCTGTTGTCTTATTTGTTTGGTTGGTTGGTTGGTTCGATCTCAGACTTTGACTCATAACTCCGGCGTGGAGATTTAATAAAACATAGACTCTACCAAAAATCAACTAGGTCTAGATCTAGACCCCTAATTAATCCTAAATCTTCATCAATTGTTCAAATAATAATGGTTATGAATAGTTCTTATGTTTCTGGGGCTAATGTATCCAGACTTTGACCTGTAACTCCGGCGTCAAGATACCTGACTAAAACATAACGGTACCCAAAAATCAACTAAATCTTCATCAATTGTTCAAATAATGGTCATGATTTAAAAGTCGTTTTGTTTCTTACCCATTTCGTGTCAATTTTAAAAATCTTTTTTGGAGTATTTTTCCTGAAAACAAAGACATTATGATTGATATACACTCTCTCACAGGTTTTACGGCAACCGCTGCACAACTACAATTGCATGTACATGTACCATACTGACGAAGGGGCGCGGGCGTGAAGTTAGCGACTGTTATCTTACATCCTCATCAAATTCAATTCACATTACTTGCCTGCTATTAAAGACCTCTTTTTCTTATTTCCCTTGAATGGTCTTTAAACCTACATTATAATACAGGTGTTACTTCAAATTCTGTATCCTTTCTTGGAAGTGAGATATCATGAAGAGACGCAAGGAGCCAGATTACAGCCATGGTGATGGAGATCAGAGGAACAAACTATTCTTCATGACTGAACATGCAGCCAGCAAAAGAAGAAGGAAACTGTTTTCGGTTTGAGTGGTAATTATTTAGTGTACTTCGTGAGGATAATGTGGTGGTTGTGGTGTGGTTGGTGTTTGTGGTTGAGGTAACTAAAATCAGGGTTTTAGTGGTGGCAGTTGGGAACTTGGGATGAAAAGCAAAGTGTTATTTATTATAGGTTTCAACAGGATCACCTCACACTTCCGTATACTGATGCTGATGCTGATGCTGATGCTGAATAGATACTGATGATGATGCTTTCATTTAATTTGTAGCGGATTGTCAAAAGAGATAATATCAGTATTTGATCAGCTAATAACGCATCCCTTGAATTGATCTATGCTTTGGTTATCATTCACTATGCATTTCTGCAACCGGGCGAATTTGTGTCCAACAAACACGCACACAGAAAAGGGACAAAAGGGATGTGTGGCATTTTTATTTATAGCTAATTAGGTCCAAACTATCAATTCCTCATGAAATGCGAAGACATTTGCAGAAGAATTCTTTTCAGAGCATATGATGTTTTTCCAACTGATAATCAAGCAATGAGAAAGCTTCTAAACTATTTTTCATGTTAATTAGAAGTTTAGAACACATGACCAAACTTCTCTTTAAATCTGTACTTCAGCACATCCGACAAACCAAATGTTGTACACGTATATTTAGCAAACATTTTCATGACATGTTCTCTGCAGAACTTTACATACATAATAAGTACATGACATATGTAATCTTTTTCAAAATGGATATCTGAAACTTTTCTTCAATTATCAATTTCCCTGCATTTTCAGCAGATGGTCAGAGAAAGAACCTGATCATTGATCAAGTCAGTGGTGTTGTCAATTCATAGAGGATCAATCTATACTCCGCTACTCTGTATGTCAGCAAGATTTGCGGTGCGACAGAGAATTGGCTGGTCACGACACCATCGAGGATCAAGAATATCTAGTGGTGCATGGTCTTCATTCTGCAAGGTAAGGTATGTTTTCTAGAACCAGCAACAATTTTTTTCCTTCTTTTTTGCCCCCCGAAATTTGAAAATCGTGCCGACCGATATTTCGCTCAGTGGTTGGAGGGGGGGGGGGGGGTATTAATTTTGTTTAGCAAAAAAATTAACCCCCAAAACACCCCCCCCCCCCCTGCGTATGCGCCTGCATACTATCATATAATAAGGGCAACAAAAGTTTCAGTGAGAAAGCATGTGCTACTAGATCAGCTGTGCACTATACAAGGTTTCCCCTTCCGTTAATAAGAAGAATTTACTGTACTGTGCTCAGTCTAAAACTAAATGCATGGAATATTAAAAGAGAGATTATGAAAATCTAAACTGACAAAAGAAAAAAGAAAATTAAACCCCCAATGCTGAGCTCTCAGTCTCAACCGTTTAAACTCTGGAGATTACCATCAGGAAATTTCTGTATGACAACGATTTAATGATCATGCATTATTAGGCTTGACAATTAGGACCTTTAATAAATCTCCTTTCTCTGGGTTTGTCTATGAATGTGTCACTTGACTGTGAAAGTGTGTATCACGCAGCGTGCAGACACAATGCATGCTGTACCATAAATATGCATTAAATGTAATGTCCCTATTACAATAGGAGTAGACAGTGGTTGACACTTGCATGTATGATTCAATGGGCCTGGCCAGCGTGAGTGGCACGTGTGGGTTGTTTGCGGTTTGCATCACGCTAATAGGATATGACTGCCTGATTGTTCGGTAAGCAGGTCAATTCAATGAGCAAAGATCAAATATTAGGAAATAATATATGTCTTAAAGGGATAGACTCGTAGTAATTATTTTGACTTTCAAACATTTATACTCTCTTATTGTTTGCTTGATTTTTCTTTAGAACTTTCATCCGTTGAATTATTTCGATACTGTGTAGTTTGTGCTATCTTATAAGCATCCTGTTGTTAAAATCTTTTACAGAATTTGGCTTGTATTGTGTGATATATATGATATGATGTACTGAATTGAAAAATAGAGAAAATTTCCACCAAATGTGAAACACAATTGTGAATAAATTCTTGTCAATAAGGTAAGAGGACAATTATAAATCAAATTTGGGAAACAAACACTGGTGCTTCAATTTATATATTGTAATCCTTGCTTATTCTGACATGTGTATGAATTTTGAGTAGTGTTAAGTAGGTACATAACTGTTGCTGCTCTCAAGCAAGTGGGGAAAATAACCCAATTTGACTAAATGCTGTAGTTGTCGATATCATTGTTAATTTAGATTTTATGCAGTCTACTGTATAAGTCTAATAGTTGTTGATTAGCCGACTTCAAATTCTAAAATACTTATAACTATTTATAAATTTAAATATAAATATATGAAATGTCTATCAATTAATGTCTATTGTTTCAAACCCCCTCCCCTCACTCCTTCCCGGCCGCTAACTTACATTATATTTCCTATGAACTATCTATACCTGCGCATGTGCACATAGTCATTTTCCTTGACCTCATAAATATATGGTTTATTTTGTCAAGACTAGGCAGTATTGTAGCTATATACATTGTATGAGAAAATGTGCAGCGAAGGTGAGCGAGCAACCAATATACTATAATATCAACAAAAGAAAACGGGTTCAAAAATCGCCCCACACAGATTCGAAGTTTTGAGTCTCAAGCGCAGCACTCTTTCCGATCACGCCACACCGAAAACTGCAATGAATCTATTTGCCTCACTTGACCCAGGGTAGGTGATGTGTACCTGGTATGAATATTCCACAAAACTCTATTGTTGCTGATAACACTGGCCAGAACTAAAGCCAGGCCAAACATTTCCTAAGCTCCATTGAAGCGAGATGTTGTACCATTAAGGCCTTTTCGACTGTGTCAAAGACAAAGCCTTTCTCGTGTTCACTTGGGTAGTTGACACTCCTTGTTCACTTCCCTTTGAAACCGATTCGATTTCAGTCAAAGCCCGCTCGCCACACTATAGTGAACATGATGACGTCATGTGCAAGGGTTTCTCATACAAATTTCCAGTGCGACCAACACTTTGAATGAGCTCAAATCATGTGCCGGCAACCCAAGCTATGTACCATCACTATATAGAGAATGTACGTTTCATTTTATTAGGTGGTCTGTCAACGACAGATCACCTATTGATTTCGCTAGAATTTTCTTTCTTTCTTTCTTTCTTTCTTTCTTTATTTTTATTTCTTCCGTACACTTTTTTGTGCACACGTTTACTCGACATCAACAAGGTCAATTTCCTTCGAAATTTCTGTCAGTCATCAGGTCCTATAATATCAAGTTCCTAAAACCTTTTTCAAGTTCATGGGGTCATCGTGACGTCATCCAGGCGCCATTTTGTAAAAATCAGGTCATTATCATATCTCAATAACGAGTCATCAAAAATCAACCATATTTGGTATACATCAACTTCAAGTCAAAGGTCAACTAAAAATGCGCGCATCAAAATTTTAAAATGCTCAAATTCATTCCAAATTTTTTTTGCACACGTTTCAGGCCATTGTAAGCATTTTCAAAATTTGCGCGCGAGCACTTATATTTTTGCGCGTTTCCGCGCGTAACCGCGCGTACTAACATTTTGCAACATGGAATTGCCAAATTTTCACTTTTATATTTATTACATTTTTCCAAGCATTTTGATACCTTGTTCACCTTTTTTTGACCAGTAATAACGCAATGAGCGTCCGTCAAAGTTTACAGTACGCGCGGATCTGCGCTATCTGTATCCACAATACATGTGCAAAAACATGCCTATACAAAATTCATTGTAACTCTTCAGAATGGATGGTTACCCCCCATTTTTCTTAAATATTTAGATAGAATATGAGTCGGAGATATGAATTCATGTCTCATTTGACCCTCTATTAACTCATGACGTCATCATAATGGCCTCCGAACTCAAAATTTCAATTTTCATATTATGACGTCAGCAGATTTTTGGAAAATTGATTGTATCTCTGTAAATATTGATCAATTTTCTTTCAAATTTTGATATGTTCTACCTGAGAATATTTTCTACAAATGCAGTCACCACGATATTTCATTTTGACAATGGTATCATGGCGTATTTTTGCGATTAAAGGAGGCATGTCAATTTTTTACATTTTGCGTGTATTCTCTATGGGACATGACTTTTTCTCAAAACTGGATTCTACATTCTCGTCTTTCGCGAGCAATATCTCCGTCGTTTTATCTTTGTTTACGCTGAGCTTTAAGTATGTGTTAGCTGAGACAATAAGCTATCACAAGTGTGCCCTTTATTTTTCGATCAGATGCCGGGATCATGCTCATATTTCACTTACAAAGTGGGATTTGAGAATTGCATTTTCCGTTTACGCGCACGTTTGTGTTCGTAATGGTCGTACGCAACCTAAAATCTCCTTTTTTTTTGTCTATCATAGTATTGCCCATTTTATTCCGAACAATTTGATACCATGTTTATCTCTTTATAATCATTAATAACGAAATGAGCGTCCGTTCAAGGTAAATTCCGTTCGAACACTCAATTAACTCATGACGTATTTATGATGGCCTCCGTTCAAGGTAAATGTCTGTGCGTGCGAGCTCTTGTAATACATAGCATATATGGGCAAAAACATGCCTATACAAAATCCATTGTAGCTCTTTAGGATGCAAAATGACCCCAATTTTTTTTTCATATCTTGATAAAGTATGAGTCGGAAATATGATTTCATGTCTCATTTGACCCTCAATTAACTCATGACATCATCATAATGGCCCTCCGAACTCAAAATTTCAATTTGCATATTATGACGTCATCATATTTTTGGAAAATTGATTGTATCTCTGTAAATATTGATCGATTTCATCCAAATTTTGATATGTTTTAGCTGAGACAATTTTCTACAGATGCAGTATCCACAAATTTTCATTTTGATGAAAATATCATGGCTTTTTTTTGCGATTAAAGGAGGCATGTCAATTTTTTACATTTTGCGTGTATTCTCTATGGGACATGACTTTTTCTGAAAAATGGATTCTACATTTCCGTCTTTCACGAGCAATATCTCCGTCGTCTTAGCTTCGTTTTCGCTGAGCATCGAGTATGTTGTAGCTGAGACAATAAGCTATCACAAATGTGACATTTATTTCTCGATCAGATGCCGGGATCATGCTCATATTTCACTTGCAAAGTGGGATTTGAGAATTCCATTTTCCGTTTACGTGTGATCTCTATGGGAAATGTTTTGGTATATCGGTAACGCACTTGACTTCCGACCTCGAGGTCCCTGGTTCGAGTCCGGGTGTCTCCAACAATTTGTTTTCTTCACTTTTTTTTCTTTTTGACCTTTCACTGTACCATCTCCTTTGAATATTCAAACACGTACAATCGCAAATAATGTAATAAACAACCATATTTACTTTATTATCCCCTATTATCACTTGATCCATTACTTTTTGCGTGTAGTCCCTATGGGAGATGACTTTTTCTCAAATCTGGATTCTACATTCCTCTCTTTTACGAGCAATATCGCCGTTATTTAAGCTTGGTTTTTGTTGATTTTGGAGTATGTTGTAGCTGAGACTATATGCTATCTAAAAGTGTCCCCTCATTTTTTTCAATCAGATGTCATCATGGTCTGTTGATGATGATCATCAACATCATCATGATGATGATCATCATCATCATCGTCATCACCATTACTATCAAGATCATCAGTATCATGATCATCATCATGATCATCATTGTTTACATGTCTGTATAACTTGAAGGCAGACCACCTTATTCGTCCTCGTGACGAATTAAATTCTAGTTTTCTTTGTCACAGCCGACGGAGCAGACTTTTTCCATGCATGGGTTGCACCGAAGCACACCTGCTATAATTATAATTATTGTGCATGTATGATTTACATCAATAAATCAACGTATCTACCTATTCTACTTTGCTATGTTGCACCTCAACATTGCATCACCGAAACTTAAAACACATCGCCAAATTGCTCATACCCCCCCGCCCAATAGCGCCCTCCGTGACCCTTGCGTCCGAGCGCTGCCGACGTAACCTCTTCCTCTTATCTCTTCACATCCGAACGGATAAGTTACACTAAAAATCGCTCCCAAAAGTTGAAGAGTTTTTCCTCTTTAGTCGCTTTTTGGTTCGCATTTTCGCCTTTTATAATTATTCTCTACGATTTCCTTTTTCGTTAGAGAGTAGTTTCACTCCGTGAATTTATTTATTTATCAGTATTCTAGAACGTTTTCTTACCGACAACTGTTCTTTTCCTCTTTCGCGTTTTCCCGTCCTCACTCCGAGTCTCGGGTGCGTGCGGGGTAGTCGGTGGGGTGTTTCAGTCACTGGTAGTTTATTTAATTCTTTTTGATAATTGCTCATACCCTTTGTTTAATCTTTCTTTCCCGCAGGTTTAATATGTCTCGCAGTTCTAATTTTCTCTTAGCAGGTTTCTCTAAGAAGAAATCGAATTCTGTCGCGAGAAAGAAGACGAAGGATTCTAGCGAGTCTTCGTTAGTTACGCCCCTCGGGAGCGGTGGTGACACCGCAAACCCCGGGGATGCAAATGTCAGCGGACATTTATGCGGGCAAGGCAAGCCCATGAGAATGGTCGAGGGGGCGATGTTATCTCCCCTCGGGACGGTTCCCGGAAACCCAGAGGTATCAACTCTGGGTGGAACGGGCCTTAGTTCTGCACCGCCATCAATTGTTCCGTCAGGTCTTTTGTTTGGTCGGTGCACAAATCCATCGACGGATATTCGGGTTGCTACCGTGGATCCGGACTTGAACCGGTCACCGACCGGTTCTTCTGTTCCTTTGTCGGCTTTGCCGGTTCCGAATTTCGGTCCGGATACCCGTGCAGCCGAGTCGGATCCTGGTGCTTCAACTAACCGCGCCTCTCCGTCGGTGCGTGTTCCGTTTTCCCGATTCGGTTTGCGTGGAGCTCCTACCGTCGGGCTTTTATCGGATACCCGTCCCGTTTCTTCATCGGCTGTTTCCGTTACCGCTACTTCTCGTAAGAGGCGGGGTATCCGGGACGCTGTGGCCGGTTCTTCCTCGGATTTTGTTTATCCGTCGAAGAAACCGCGCTCTGATGTTACGGAACCGTTTGCGGCTCCTCGGGGTCCGCCTTTGGTGGCTACTCTCCCTCCGTCAGTGCCTCCACCCCCGCCAGAATTTTCGGATTGGATGCGGGCTTTTGCTGACGCGTTATGCTCTTCGATGCCCGAATCGGCTCCTCCGGTTCTTCCTACTTCAGTTTCGGATCCGATCGCGGTTGATTTAATTTCGGAGCTTTCCGAAGATGCATCGATCTCTCCTGAGCAGTCGCCGGTGCGGGTTTCGAGTTGTCGTATTCCGCCGGGGTCCTCTCTTTTTGCTTCTCCGCCTCACGCATCGTTGGGCGCTCCGATAGGCGGGGATCGTCCCTGTTTATCTGGTCAAGATGGGGGGGCTCGGTTGATCGTTGGGACACTGGTTCCATCGCTCAGTCGGCTGGTTCAGCTGCGGGGGATGATGCGTCTACTCCGTTTGTGTCTCTGGCGGCGGAATCGTTAGCCTTGTTTCACAAATATGTGCCCGATTCTTGTGTCGTCCCGGAGTTATCGTCGGGGCGGCGGGGCTTCCTGTCTTCTAAATCGGACTCTTCAGCAGTTCAGGGACTGTTTCTTCCTGATCTACACAAAGAAGAATTTGTGAACGCCGCAAAAGACTTGTCGTCATCGTTTGGGGAAGAAGTTTGGGACTCGTGGTCCTTTTGATAAAAGTGAACTTGCTGTTTGATCTTTCTTCATTGACTGCTTCTGGTCTCCGGATGTCCGTTGTTATGGACATGCTGGTGGAGCTTTTGGCTAGTGCGGACGATCTCCATATCACTGTTGAGGATCGTTCGATCTTGGTGCAGGTCATGAGAGAGGTATCGGGTATTCTTTTCTCACAGCTTGCGGTGGCTTCGCATTCCATCGAGAAGCATCGTCGGGAGGCTGTGCTCACTAGTTTGGGCATTCGACCACGCCAAATTCCAGGACTGCTTCCGCAGATTCCAGTGGCCAGCCCCCACCTTTGTGGAGATAGTTTCACTACTCTACTGCAAGCCGAGATTGATGGTGAGAAGCAGGCTCGAGACCTGTCTGTTGCTTTTCGCGATGTCCAAAAGCCGGTTCCTTCCTCCAGACCTCGTAAGAAAAGTTCGAAGAGTTTGGGTTCTTCTCGTAAGAACGTCGGCCAGTCTAAGGGCCGCCCTCAGGACTGGTACCCGGTCGAGGAGGAATACCGGGATCGTGGTCGTCCTTCGTCTCGAGATTCGTCTTACCGTGATTCTTCTTACCGTGGTGCGTCGTCTCGTGGTTCGACTTCTAGGGGTAGGTCGTCCAGGGGTAGTCGCGGGGGATATTCATCTTCCCGGACTCCCTTTCGTGGAGGTGGGAAGTCATTCTCTAGATGATGGCTTCCCCCGAGTGCTTGGGTCTCAGGTCGGCGGGCGGCTCCGGAGATTTCTCCCGGCGTGGGAGAAGATCACCAGCGACGCGTTTGTTCTGTCGGTGGTGCGAGAAGGGTTCTTCATCGATATTGTGGAACCTCTTCCGAATGGCGTCCTCCGGAGCCGCTCTCCGATCATGTCCCCTCTTTTTCAGGGTCACATTTCCTCCGAAATCGTGTCTCTGTTAGAGAAGGGGGCAATAGAAGAAGTAGACGATCACCCGTGTCTTTGTTTGTCGCCGGTGTTCGTGATTCCCAAGCGCTCGGGTTCTTTAAGAATGATTCTCAACATGAAGCGGATCAACCTTCATCTGGGAAAGGTTCATTTCCGAATGGATCATCTGGCAACCATCCTTCCGTCTTTGAATCCAGCAGACGTCGCGGTCTCTTTGGATCTTCGCGACGCTTATTTTCATATACCGATACATCCGCGGTCGCGGGATCTTCTGGGGTTTCCTTCCTGGGCAAATTCTACCGATACAGAGCGCTCCCGTTCGGTTTGCGCCCTGCTCCTCGGATTTTCACGAGAGTCGTGGCGTCGGTCATGGCGTTTCTGAGAAGACGGGGTCTTCGTCTTTTCGCTTATCTGGACGACTGGTTTTTGGTCGCAAAGTCGGAGGCTCTGCTGTTGGATCATACATGTGCAGATTCTGATCAGCACGACTCAAGATCTCGGATTTCTCATAAATTGGGAGAAATCGGAGTTCGCCCCGACTCGCACGCCGTCTTACCTAGGTGCTCAGCTGGACATTTGTCATCAGCTGGCTCGTCCCAGTCTCGACAGGGTCGAGACGATAGTCAGGACGGCTCGTTCTCTGAGATGTGCACGTCGGGTGAAAGCCGAGCGTTGGCTTCAGTGGCTAGGGTATCTCTCCAGTCTAGTCGACATTCTTCCAGATTGTCGACTATTGATGAGACCCTTCCAACTCTTTCTGTTGGAGTTTTATCAGCCGAGCGTGAGTTCTCTTTTGACGTGGATCCCCCTGTCGTCCAGAATCAAGGGTCTTCTAGGTCCTTGGCTTCGTCGTTCCTTCCTCCTTCAGGGCAAACGCTTCCGAGTTCCTCTCCCTTCCGTGACCGTCACCATGGACGCGTCGCTGTTGGGTTGGGGAGGTCATTGCCAGGGGTCAATGATTTCAGGAGACTGGAGTCATCTGGACTTTCTGCCCCACATCAATGTGTTGGAACTCATGGGAGTGTTTGCTTCGCTTCGTCACTTCCGTGCTCGTCTGGTGGGTCGCTCGGTTCTGATACTTACGGACAACGTGTCGGTGATGGCGTGGTTTCAGGATCTCCTGACCCTCCTGGTGGGGACTCCGTGGTAGTTGCCATGTCATCCGGATCTGGTGTCGCAACCTCTGTCCGGTATTCTACACCAGCGGCCGGAAATCCTCCATCTGACCGCTTGGCCGTTATCGGGGAGAGGGCTCGTTCGTCAGGTTTCTCCGAACGTGCTGCACAATTTCTAGTCCAGAGTAGACGAGAGTCGACCAGGACGGTTTACAACTCCAGGTTAGATGCTTTTCACACTTGGTGTGAGGAGGTGGGCGTCGCCCCTAGAGAGGCGTCTTTACCTTCTATTGCTGACTTTCTGATCTCTTTGTATGACAAGGGAAGAGCTCTGTCGACGATTCGTGGCTATCGGTCAGCTATAGCTGCAGTTCATTCGGGGTTTGTCGATGGTGCTTCGGTTTCCTCTGCTCCTCAGCTAGCGGCTCTTTTGAAGTCTTTTTCCCTTAAGAGACCCTTCTTCAGACCTCTGACGCCAGCGTGGAGTTTACCCAAGGTTTTGGAAGCTTTAGCACGCCCTCCCTTCGAACCGCTGTGTTCTGCGACGCTTCTGCATAATACGATCAAGACGGTTTTTCTCATGGCAATCGCTTCTGGTCAGCGTAGGAGCTCACTTCATGCCCTTTCAGTTGCCCCTGGGCATATCCGCTGGGAAGGACGTGGGGTTCGTTTGATTCCCAAGGCTTCTTTTATTGCTAAGAATCAATCTGACACGTCGGGTTCAGTGGAAGTGGTGCTCCATCCCTTGTCGGATTTGTCTTCGGTCTCCGGGGACAAGCTGTGGTGTCCCGTTCGCGCCCTCAAATGGTATCTTCACAAGACGAAGCCTTTTCGCAAGTCGGATCAGCTCTTTCTGGTTTCTCGAGAGCCACATTCGGCGGCATCTCGGGATACGATCTCCAGGTGGTTAGTCCTGGCTATCAAGGCTGCGGGCCCTGAGGCCTTGACGCCTGGCAGGGCTCCTCGTGCTCATGATACTCGCAGTGTCAGTACGTCTTGGGCTCTTTTCAACGGAGTTTCAGTTCGAGATATCTGTAAGGCAGCTTTTTGGAAGTCTCCAAGTTCTTTTACTGCTTTTTACCTCAAAGATGTGCCCGCGGGCGAACGAGCCTTCGCGGTCGCTTCTCTGAAGGCGGCTTCGTCGTCTATTTCTCATTAAATTGATAAGTTTGCTTGGTTTTTACCACCCGGCATTAATCTGTGCTGGTCTATAGCAAAGTAGAATAGGTAGATACGTTGATTTATTGATGTAAATCATGAAAATCATTACTGATTTTATTATTTACGATATAAATCTACGTATCTACCTATTTTCCCTCCCTCCATCCCCAGCGCCTTTACCAAGGTGTGTTCTAGGGAACTTGTGATAAGAGGAAGAGGTTACGTTGGCAGCGCTCGGACGCAAGGGTCACGGAGGGCGCTATTGGGCGGGGGGGTATGAGCAATTTGGCGATGTGTTTTAAGTTTCGGTGATGCAATGTTGAGGTGCAACATAGCAAAGTAGAATAGGTAGATACGTAGATTTATATCGTAAATAATAAAATCAGTAATGATTTTCATGATTGAAGTTTCCCCCAATTTTTCGTAGTACGAATGAGACGATAAATGAAACCCCAAGAGACGTGTGTTAACGTAACCGGTGCTTTATTCATTAACCGTTGATTCTCGGTGTTCATGCACGCAGAAACAAAAAAACCTGTCAATTGGCAGAATAATCAAACGAAACACATCTTAGTTTTTCAAACAATTACAAATGTCATCTTCACAAATACACGATTATCTTAATGAAAATAAAACAAAGTAATTTAACTAAACAGAGACATTGTTATCCTCTTGATTAAATATCATATAAAGTAATTACCGTTACAAATTTATCTCCAAATCAAATAAGTTTCATCTTGATTCTCTTGTTTAATCACTGAAATCAAATATTATAGTCATTTACTTGAATGACATAATTAAATCTAAACATCAAATCAGCTGTAAGAATCTCAAATAGTAATATAAATCTAGCAATCAGAACTTATACTTGTATCAAACAAACAAGAAATACATACATTAATCGGTAAGTATTTACAATACGCTGGAACAATCTACCAAATTGTCCCATAACATCAGTATATAATCACATTTATCGGTAATGTAAACTGTTAAACACACTGCAATATTGGACTGAGTAAAGTTACACAAAGTCTGTTACAATATTTATTAACAGAATGTCATCAAAACGTACCCAAAATCTATAGCAATAAACTTCTGGAGCTCTTAACTACAGTGAAGAAGGAAGCGAAGGGAAGAAGGAAGACATCAAGAGCATGCACCAATCTCAACTTCAAATACTCATAACCTTTCCACTTTTAATCAGAACTCACCCACCTCTTCCCTAGTCCCACTCCCCCTCACTCCTCCGCCTCTACCAAAACCAACCTCTTGTTGTTGTTAATTTAAAATTTGTTTTGGCATTGCAGTCAGAAATGACTATTTATGCCAACCAACCTCAGAGCAGACCCTCCCCTTTAAAGGTAATGCAAAGTTTTGGGAAATTTTGAAAATCGGATTGATAATAATTCTTTAAAGTTTTGATATATTTGGATGCCCCTGTGGAGCTATAAGCACTAGAAAATTTAACCCCTAAAACACTTCTGCTTTTGAGAAATTTAATAATACAAAATTTACCGGTGCTCCTGTTAAATTCAAATAGCGCCTAAGGCCATTCCATAGTAGCTGCGACCATGCAAATCTCAGAATATGTAGTTCTGATATATAATTTCCAAACGGGAATAGCAAATCGGTTAATCGTTGTCAAGAAACATTGTTTAAGAGCTAAAGTAATATCAGAGAGGGTGCTGTACAACATAAAGAGTTTATTATTTACAATTTCATTACTTTAGACTCGATTTCAACCGCGACAATGATCGTTGAATATTGTAAAATCGCATATGCTTCCAATATGTTCATTTGAACCGAATTCATGACCCCATAGTCCCTGGGGTGTTCACTCTGTACAAAAAATGTAACACTTGTAAAGCAAATAGACCGATACGCAATCAACCCAAAGCTGACATAAAAGCAAGAAAGATACTATTAATTTACATAAGACGTACATTTGAACAAAATTGAATATATATATATATATAGCTATACCTTTAGTAACTCACCACAAAGCTATACAAAGGACACTTTTCTTTCAATGAATTTCAAGGTACAGTTCTCATCTGCATGTATTTACATTTAGAGCTTTCTTACTACTGAGCAGAATGCTCTAATGCCTATGGTACATTATTTATAAATACATCCAATATGTCTCTATTTATATATTTGTGTGAATTTTATTTTGTACTTTGATCATTTTAATATGAACATTTATTTGGCAATGAAGCAAAATCAGTCCAAAGAATGGCAGAATTTAACAAGAGTTACAAAAATATCTCAGCCTACCGGTAAGTTGTTTGCCTCTGTCTAGCCTCAGCCACTTTCTGGCTGTCCCCCTCCCAAGCAACTTTATTTAATTTTGTACCCATACATGTAAATTTACAATTTGTTTGTAATACCGATTGATACATATAATATATACTTTGATTCCATTTGTGTACCGGTATTTTCTTTTTAAATGTCTTAGGTGAAATAAAATTGAACTAAATTGAACTGAACTATAGTGTATAAAACTACATGATTTGAGTTTGAGTTTGAAGATTATTATCCAAACAAAAGTACAGCAATATAACAATCAAATGAGAATGGTTAACATTAAATAGATTTATTATAAAAATCGATTAACTCTGAGTAAAAAGATTAATGCCCCTCTGTACTAGTTTGGTCAGGAGGGATTAGACCTCCCTGCATGGTCACTGTCGGGTGGTTATCTCATCAAATCAGCTCTCAATTAATATAAGAAAAATGGGACCATGGGGGACCAATGGTCACCGATTACTGGTAGGCATTGTTTACTATATAGAGGGCGCAAGTAGCTGTAGTGCAGTGGGGCTTTAAGTACAACATAAGTAAAATGATTATCATGTAATCTACATATATGTATGTAGTACACGCTATACCTCTTTATCATGTAAGTAGTGAAGAAAAAGAAGTTGTACATGCAGGTATCATGTAATACTTTGAATAATTTGAACATATGTTTTGGCTTACAACACCCAGGATCTGTAATTGAAAAACAAGTCAGAAAAAATCTTGGAACCAGTGGGATTTGAACCTGCCATCTACTGCTTGCCGGGCAGCTTGCCGGGCAGTTCAAATCCCGCTGGTTCCAAGATTTTTTCTGACTTGTTTTTCAGAAATTTCTCCCAGGAAGCATTACATTTATAAAAAAACTTTTAATAATGACATAAAAAATGTTTTTCTTTCTTTCTTTCTTCTTTTTTCCCCCTTTTTTAGTGTAAATGCACACAATGTAGCTATTAAGCACTGTACCTTAATAAGGTGGAGAAGCACCATGCCATCATCATTAAACTACAATAGATGGAATTGCACAAGGGAGCTCTCCAAGCAAGCTTATGCAGTCTGATGTTTTACCGTGATAAATGAATGGCAAGCATGAAAAAACCTCTCAGGTCAGTTTTAAGATTTAGATTTAAATTTGTGTTAAGAAAATGATAGAGTACTGTGACATTATAGACTCTATACTAGAGCATAGCTATTCCACAAGACAAAAAGAGGTGGACAATTAATCTTCCAAAGTTTAAAACCACACAAGGTCAATTTTCATTGTCTTTTGTGGGCAGTGAATGTTGTAATAGATTACCTATTAATGTAACAAGATCTAGAAATAGGTTTCAGAATTCTGTTACAAGTCATTTGTTGAACAAACCATGAATTAAATATCAAGTTGAATAATCTGCATATATGTACAAAATTATATTTTACATTATCAGTTTGTATATTGTAAGACATTGTTATGTATTCTTGTAAAGCGCTTAGAGACATTTGTATTAAGCGCTATATAAAAATTATATATTATTATTATTATTTTTTAAGTATTCTTATTTTTTAAGTATTGATTGTAATAATAAATTAAGTATTTTTGTTTTGTTATGTTTTCTAAACTGGTTTAATAGGCTCGACTAGCACATGCGCTTTTATCTGGCCTCTTTCACAAAACAATAGTTTCTCTTCTCGTAAATGTAAACACATTGTATGAAATGTATTACTGTATTGCTGTTGGTAAATCAAATCATATCAATCAATCAATCAATCAAAATAAAATTATATTATGAGAAAATATTTCAACTTATTCTAAATAGTAACATAATTATACACTGTACTTGAATCTTGACATAATATCGTCAGAACGAAATTGTGTAAAATACCAACATGGATATAAACACATTGGATAAGGCTTTTCGTACATGTATGGAGGTATCATTGGTATCGTTGGCGATAAAACTTCTTTCTGGGCTATGTACAGTTCATATAATTTGTTTATTTGTTTTGAAAATTCTGTTTGGTTGTCAAAACTTTGGTTTCATTTTCGTCATCGCTATTTCAATCACTCACTAGAATAATCTTAGAGCTGAAAAACCTTGTATTACTTTTGAACATTAAGAACAACAAAATCTACCCTTAAATAGTGTAAATATTCATTGAGTACAATACTTAATTTAAATTCAACATAACAATCAACCTTTGAGAAACTGCTTAAATTTATTCTAAATTTATTCTAAATATACAGTGTCCTTGCATCTTGACATGATTATTGTCAAAACCAAATTGTGTAAAATACTTTCAAATACCAACATGGATATACATACATTGGACAAGGCTTTCCATACATGTATGGTGGTATAATTGGCAAGAAAACTCCTTTCTATGCATGTACAATTGATCGAATTTGTTTAATTGTTGTAACAAATTTTTTTTGTTCTCCGAACTTTGGTTTCATTCTTGTCATCACCATTTCAATCACTCACTATGATTCAACTGTCAATTGAGTATTATCTTGAATTTTTTTATTGTATTTAAAAATAAAAAATATTACTTCCTTCATATAGGGTAACATACATTGTAGGGTAAATACGGTATGCATCTAGAATACAACACTGTTTACATGCATACAATATCCCAATCAACCTTGCAAAATTCAGTGAAAAAAATAAACAAGGGCTCGGGGTGAATCAGCCCCCGAAATACCCAAAAGAGCCCCTGACAGTTATAAAAGAGCCCCCCAAAATGTGCATAGATTTCAATGCAAAACGCATTAAAGAGTGTCATTTTCATGCAAGCAAGCTTGAAAAGTAGCCCCCAAAATTTTTAAAGTATTTTTTTTCTCTGGCAAAATTAATGGCAGTTCTATGATATGACCCTGCAATTTCATAAAAGATTTTAAGTTAACACTTGGAAATCATTTCATTTTGTTTGCAAAAGAATAAATAATTCATTTTATGTACAATATCATACTAAAAAGTCTTACAATACAGTCACTTCGTTAGCACATCAATAGATACAGAATGTAGAAGAACAAAATATATAGTACAATAGTCCAAGGTGATGATAAGGAAGGAGAGAAAGGCACAACACTTGTGGATATGGTTTCAAAAATTTATAGCTACACACCGGACCTCTAAGTAGCCACATGCAAATTTCATTTTTTGCAGAATTTTACATCATTGGGATTATCAACATTCCATTTTTAGGAACTATTTTACACATTATCAAATAATCTTGAATGATGGTAAATTCGAAAAGACTACCAGCCTGGTATTCAATGTATAAATTCACACAAGCAGTTGCAATCTTTTCAGCTCTCTTTGATGTCTGATTTGACCCTACTTCTAAGGTAGTCCCGGGCCCTGTTTCATAACTTGTTATCAATAACAAATGCTAAATTTCTGTGACAAATTTGCTCTCAGCCAATCAAGTGCCATGATTTCAGTAGCTTATAATAACAGTTGATGCAACTTATTTTTGGTAACAAGTTTTATGAAACGGGGCCCTGATCCATCAAATAATTTTTTGTTTTTTTCCAAATGCCATAATAAAATTGACTTGCCACTGACCTAAAACTTTTCTTTTTTGTAATTTGTTTAAGTTTCATTCTGTGAAAATCTCTTTCATTCATAATAGTTACATGTCACAGAAGTTTATAATTTTACAGTATACGTCATATAATCTATTTGGTAGCTGCATCCACACAATTGCATTAATGTTATTGCATAAAACTCTCTTCCGTTGTACGGTATATACACACTATATACAGGTAGCACCAATATGACAAGCTCGTGGATTTGGAATGTTGTCTCAGCATCTTCCCATCTGCCATTTTGAGTTGATTGAATTTGAATTTTTGTCCAAAGAAGACCATAAGGCACACTGCAATACCCATCTTGATTCTTAGCGTTTTTTGAGGTAAATAATACATTGTTGTTGTCTATGAAATGCATCACATGCAACTTATCGCTCATCACATCACTCATCATCATTATCATCAGCATCATCATTGTTTTCCCTGCTGACCTGAGTTGTGAGGGGAAGATTATTATCTGCGTTATTCTGTATGTACCTTTCAGTGACTTGTATTAGATGACAGACCATAAGCTTGCCCACAAGTATCAGTAAAGGAAGGATGACATCCCAGAGCAAGCAGTAATCCATTCTAGTAATAAAAAGAGAGGAAACAAAATTATAGTCCACCTTCATCATTTATTTTATTTATTTCTGCTTTATATACAAGGCAAACTCGGTCAAGTTTTTGTCTCGCCTGCATAGCGAAAGCGAGACATAGGCGTTGCTTTTCCGGTGGCAGCGATTTTGAATTTTTAACATAATTTTGAAAGTGTTTGTTCAAATTCCATGAAACTTGTACCCTAGGGTTACCAAGTATCACAAATCATATGACACAAATTCCAGGTCACAAAGTCAAGGTCAAAAGTCATTCTAGGTCAGTAGACTTGGATTATATTTTCACAACTTTATATGAAATATCAATTTTTGTTATTTGTTCATATTTCATTGAAGTTTAATATCAATCTTGGTACAAATTAAAGTAAATAATTCTTCTGATGATTCTTAGTCAATTCACTTCAAAATGCTGATTATATTCAAAGGATTTCATTGTGGGGGCCTGCTAATGGGCCACCCTGCCTATAAATGTCCTAACCTCAAATTTGTTGTAATGAGCAATGCAGGCGAGACCGTCGAGAGCGTTTCCCTTGTGTTTATTTTGTACAACAGATATTAGGTGTTTCATAGTTTTCTTTCTTCTTCAATATATACATGTACTTTTTATCAATAAGAACATGCTATATAAATAATATTTGATTAACAACATTGAACGATGGGCAGACTCTGTCCTTTCCTCCCCCTTTTACTTTGGCATCAGTTTATCAAATACTTGAGATTGACTTACTCTTTGCAGTTCTAGATGTACTTGTAGACAGGAACAAATTCTTTTGGCTCTGACTGAAATGTTTTCCTTTGCACCGCACCTTTATCCACAGGAAATGCTGGAATCATTACAAAAAGCGATTCAATTCAATGCAATGCCAGGCAGCAGGAATTTTGTTAATGCTGTGAGCACCGTCTTGAGCACCTTTCTTGTGCCTGTGGTATATAGAAATATATAATATTTTTAATATTTTTATTGATAATGGTGTTTAATCATATTTATATGCATAATGCATACGTACGAATAAGTAGCTATGTGATTAAGAATCAACACAATTTAACAATGCACAAAATCAAAGTCAATTCATGTTCAGAAAAAAGATAAAGGGAAAATGCAATGTTGGGCCTGTGATATTCATATTTTAAACACAATGAAAATTAACAGATATTAAAGGCCTGTTCAAATATTTGAATGTAAAGTGAGCCTTTTTATGCCTCCGTTACGAAGTAGCCGGAGGCATTATGTTTTCGGGTTGTCCGTCCGTCCGTCCGTCCGTCCGTCCGTCCGTACGTCTGTACGTACGTCTGTACGTACGTCCCGTTCTCGTGATCACGTTATCTGAAGAACGGATCAATGGATTCCTACCAAACTTTGGTCATATATGTATCTAGCAAAGTCGATGAACTGATTAGATTTTGGGGTCACGAGGTCAAAGGTCAAAGGTCACAGGGCTCATTATGTATGCAAAAACAGCTCGTGATCGCGTTATCTGAAGAACCGATGGATGGATTCCTGCCAAACTTTGGTCATGTATGTATCTTGTAGAGTCGATGAACTGATTAGATTTTGGGGTCACGAGGTCAAAGGTCAAAGGTCACAGGGCTCATTATGTATGCAAAACGGCTCGTGATCGCGTTATCTGAAGAACCGATAGATGGATTCCTGCCAAACTTTGGTCATGTATGTATCTTGCAGAGCCAATGAACTGATTAGATTTTGGGGTCACGAGGTCAAAGGTCAAAGGTCACAGGGCTCATTATGTATGCAAAAACAGCTTGTGATCGCGTTATCTCAAGAACCGATTGATGGATTCCTGCCAAACTTAGGTCATGTATGTTACTTGCAGAGCCGATGAACTTATTAGATTTTGGGTAACGAGGTCAAAGGTCAAAGGTCACAGCGCCCATTATGTATGCAAAAACAGCTTGTGATCGCGTTATCATTAGAACAGATTGATGGATTCCTGCCAAACTTAGATCATTTATGTATCTTGCAGAGCCAATGAACTGTGTAGATTCTTGGTTCATAAGGTCCAAGGTCATGGGCTCATTATGTATGCAAAAATAGCTTGTGAACGCATTCTCATTAGAACTGACAGATGGATTACTATTTAACTCTGGATATCTTGCAGAGCCAATGAGCTGAGTAGATATTAGGATCATGAGGTCAAAGTTCAAAGGGTCATATATGTATATGAGAAATTGTTTGTAATCACGATATTCTGAGAACCTGTTAATGGATTACAATTGAACTTGAATTTGAAAAATGTCTTCTGTTTTGGTTTGTAAAATTGCTCTATGACGGAGGCATCATTTTCGACTGCGCGCAGTCGAATTCCATCTAGTTTTAATAATATTAAATGAATGGTGATCAGGGAGGAAAAGAGTAGCTGTAGAATTTAATTCTAATTTTGACAACGACTCCCTAAAATTGTCTATTTTATAATATTGTTCGTTAATACTGTATTATAGAGTGCTGAATCCACTTGTGCACTACAAGCCATGTAAGTCACCATTGTGCATACAAATGTGCCTCTACATTTTGCAACATATTTTCCTTCATCATTATTGATCATCATCCATACATGTACATAATTTATTTCACAAATATTCATAGTAATCTTGAAATCATATTTTCTAGGAGTTGCCGGGCATGACTTTAGTCTCTGCACTTGGTAAAATGAAGGCTCTCGGTTATAATGATGAAATGCTGCTAACAATAACAATTTTTAAAAGCAAAACAAGAAAACGTCATTAACTTTTTCTCTGACTTTTCTAGCCAATGGACTATGCCACATTCACCCACTGGCATCATTATTTATCTTGAAATACATCTTAGGAACATTTTAAAAAGTTGCCTTGTATATTCTCTTCTTTACCAATTTTCTGAATGTTTGGTTAGGCCTATATAATTCTCTGTCACTTCTAAATAGGCCCAGGTAAAATGTTGTGGAATATTAACCTAGCTTGCATGGATAAGAAACATCTCAATATCTTTGAAATTTAGCTCAATGGTAGTAAGGCTCAAAAGTTCTTTTCTGCAAATCTGACCTTAACTGAAAAATACAAGACACAATACAAGACACACAGCAAACTACTTAATACTCAACAATACTGCCTGCTAATTCAGTTACAGTGTGTATTCACAATGGGTAGCAGACTAAACTATCTGTAGCAGACTACATTGTCTATGGAGTCTCTGATATAATGCCACCCTAAATAGCTCGAAACAAGCAATTTTCACATTTTACCTCATAAAAAGGTGTTAATCATTCCTCATCTGCTTCTCCCGCTTCTTGTTTGGAAATAAATTAAAAATCCAAGTCTAAATAATCAAATGATCAAAGAATCATAGGTTTCATCATGTGATCATGCAACCTATGCTGTGCAAATATATACATGTACTGTGAACAAGCCTGATGCATAGACCATGTGTATTGTAACGTAACGTGCATGCGTATTGTAAAGCACTAGCTATAATTGATTATGAATTAACAGCCTTTTTCATCACGATTTGTCCGGTTTAGATAGCCTAAAGCCAATAAATAATGACAAAAATGACATCGACAATATCTGTCAATATTTGACTTACCTCTATTGATCATATGTCAGGTCTCTTCCAGTCTCAAAGTCTCATATTTTATGCTGTTATCACGGACATAATACGGTAAGTACCAGTGTCGATTACAATCTACATTGCACTGGGCGTAAAACTTACTGAGCAGCTACTGTATAGAAGGCAGGATTGCGCAGTACCGGTGCGTCGTACGTACACGCAGTAGAGTATGAAAACAAATTTATTATCACATGTCTAGGAAGTATTTCTTGAATTCTTTTAATTATGAACATTATAAAAAGTACATGTAATAATAATATTATAAAATGTTTAATATTTGGTTTTCAGCCACTTACGAACAATTTGCTTGAATTCATGAACATGAATGGAATTTTGTCTTCTTTTCTTTGTAACTTTACATTCGTCTACCTTCCTTTTTTATTATCAGGTCGTATACATGCATCTACAATAAAATAAGGTATTGTTGATATCCATACATGTGTGTTAGGCTATTTCCATGATTTGCCCACTCATTGCTGCTGCCATGATAGAGGTGTCTTAGTCGAGTGGTTTAGGAACTTGTCTTGAAATTCAAAGGTCGTGGGTCTGATCCCTGACACTTCACTAATTTTCCTTGGCAATTAAGGCATTAATCTAGATTTACTACTCAATACCCTGGAGAGAAATGGGGACCTGGTAAGATGACGAAAGCCTTTGTCTTGGTAATTGAGATATATGCCCTCACAATGAACATATGGTAGGAATTTCCGCAGGGAGTGGAGATTGTCCATGAATGAATCCGATGACCATGGTAATTATATCTGAATAGCGCTTAGAGACGATGTTTCTTATTAAGCACTTAATAAATCCAGATTATTATTATATGGTTTGTATAATTACCTGACTGCTAAGCTGGCACTCATCTCTCTCCCTCTCCCCCCCCCCCCCCCCCCCCCCACTTCTTTCTCTCTCTATCTATCTATCCCTCTCTCGCTTTCTCTCTCTCTTTCTCTTTCTCTCTTCTCCCTCTCTCTCTTTCACCCTCTCTCTCTCTCCCTCTCTCCCTCTCTCTTTTTCTCTTTACCTGTGGCTCTAGCTGGCTCTACATCTCATCCATGTGACTCGCATCCTCTCATTGCTGCTGCCCCCCCCCCCCCCTCCCTGTCCCCCCTCCTCTACCTGTCCTGGGCTCACTCTGTCTTGGTTCATTCGCTGGTTCATTCGCTTGTTCACCATAGCTTTCTGGCACTCTATAACCCTCAACCTGACTTTAATTGTGGGTAATCACCTACATTCATTTCTGCCTCATCATAAATTTGCATTGTAATGATTTGTCAAGCCTCATTTAACTTGTCATTTGTAGAGGTGATTAATGGACTAAACTTCACTTAATTCTCTTTTTATTACAAAAGCATCAAGGTTACACGTCACTAACTATAGACAGCCAATCTACAGGTATGCCAGCTGCCCTTTTTATGCCTCCGTTACGAAGTAGCCGGAGGCATTATGTTTTGGGGTTGTCCGTCCGTCCTTACGTCTGGGGGGGGGGGGGGAGGATGATTAGATAATTCAACACCATTTGGTACATGGTTACCCAATGGCGACCCTGATCAATGAAATTGTGCTGCCCCCAACTTTAGAGGTTTGTGTCAGTTCCTTTTATGTTGTGTCTATCGAGCCAAACAAAGAATAACTAAATGGGACTCAGTCGTCACCTTGAGTGCGTCTCTCAGTTCATGCTTGGCTTGTCTTTTTCATCTGGCGTGACACTTGTTGTTATTAAATATCTTAATATTTGCCCACTATTGTGCCTTTTGAATGGCATAAGAATCAATTTGATTGTTCACACATAATGTACAGATTTCTTTCATTTCGTAGGGAAAGACCACTTTAATAACAGAGATTATAAATATTTATATATCTATCTAATGTATGTCCCATAGCTTTGAGGCTGTTAGGGCCACAACGAAATGGATTTGAAACACAGGTTCTTCTTAGCTTACTATCTTCACCTCTTATAGTTATAGCTGCTCAAATGACATTACTGTCCACTGCTTGATGTTAACAAGTCCATGCACTAGTTGATCTGCCCCTTTTTCTTCTCCCATTACCGGGTAGTTCCTCCTTGCAAGATGATGTTTGCCAAGCTATTCTTCCATCTAGGTACATGCTCAGACCACTGTAGGTGTCTTCGTTCCACAATTGTGTTAAGGAGATCGTGTTCCCATAACTCTCCATTTATCTCTCTCATTTTCTTGTTGGACGTATGCAAAGTGTAGTGGATATGATATTCTTCTTTTGTTGTCATGACAGTATCGGTGACAGGATCACTGAAATGGATGGTGATTAAATTAGTGCTGATTAAAATTCTGCAAATATTGGTCACTGTTATATGTTGGAGCAATTATTGCCTTTCTTTTAAAAAAAATTTAAAACAATTTTAATGCTTATAAACATGAATGGGGATAGTGTATTTTTTTACACTCGGGGGGAAAAAAAAGAAGTGGACACTATTTATAATTAAGACTTTCAAATAAATATGTAAAACAAACTTATCTTTCATATATCAAATTCAAAATAAATTAATCCTCTCTAAGATGATAAACAGTACACAATTTAAAAGTTCTCATAGTTCTCATATTGGGAAACATGGTTATTAAGCCTACCATATATAGCCCCTCAGTGATCTCAAGATGGTTCTATAAAAAAAATTGCACCTAGATTTGTTCTCAGTCAACTGCACAGTTTCAAGATCATTAAACTTAAACTGCCTGTCAAATGATGAGTCAATATTTGTATGCTTGTACCATTGACTGGAAAGGAAGCCTTTTTTTTTAAAAGAGAGGAAACATTTCCACAGCTTATCTTATTATTGGAGTAGACTTGACAATCGTACTTCAAATCCTATTGATAAGATTGATTATCTGCAAATATTGTTGGAAGGAGAGTGGGGAAGAGAAACCAATTGAGAAAAATAAATCAAAATTTAAAGCCTATTACCTTTAATAACTTTCAAGTTTATTGATACAAATCCACAAGGTCGGATTATCATCAGACACAATCATCAATACATTAGGACAAAATAAATACATTGGTATACAATACATAGTAAACATAAGATCAGACTATACATAAGATGTCAGGCACATGGCTGTAAGTAAATCAAAGGTAGTTTAAAGTACATTACTAAGTCTTATGAAGTAATTTGGCTCTTTCTATATACATTTGACTTATTAATAATAAGAATTTTCCACTTTTACATAGTGCTTAATGCATCTACGTTGTCTCTAAGCACTTTACAGATATACTATTACCCCGGTCATTAGATTCAACACTTTCCCGCACACAATGTGTGCACAATCTCCACTCCCTGGGAAGCATTCCAGCCAGGCGTTACTTAACGCTCAAAAACTGTTTGACCAACAATGACAGTCGCATCCTACCTGGTACACATTTAATAGATGGGATTTTTCTATATCAAACAATAAATAATTTTCAAGTATATACATGTACCTCTTTTTAACATATCTGTAAGTTCTTAGAATCTTAACTTACAACAAAAAACATTACAAGAGAATTTGTTCTGTTTGTGCTTATGAGTCAAGTTTCCCGAAAGTTTCCTAAAGGCACACAGGTACCCTCCCTACTGAGGTGTACGCTGTCGGTGTATACCTGTTCTATGGGGGTACCATTTTTCCTGAGGTTGCGGTTTGTGCTCAAGGAAATACATGTATTATGGTAACCCTGCAGTTGAGTTTCAACTCTTGAAATGAAGGCATCAACCTAATCATTATAAAAGCGGCTTTGTCCGAGGGTATAGGAGGCTAAACTCTGACTCTCTCTCTCTCGAGGATGTCTAACTCTTTACAAGCATGTTCTACCGCCTGTGATTTCAGGTCATTTACGCCGCCTACGTGAAGAACAATTGTATTGCATCTTTCAAGCATTTTGGTAATTGGTCTGTATGGATAGCTTTTGAAATTACTCCCATTAAGTCTTGTCATCCATAATCTTTTTACTGATTGGATCTATTCTAAAGTTATTAGGCGACATGAAATTGAACAGATTGTTTTCCTCTTAATCGACAGTTGCCTGTATCACATTTTAAAAAGCCTTGAAAGAATATGCAGAATCCATTTCAATTTTCATTCCCTTCTATTACAGCTATTATTTTTTTTTCTAGTTCTGATGATGTAATTCTGAGCAGAAAGCTGTCATTTAATTTGATGATATGAGACTCGAGAAAAGCTATAGCCTTTATATGAGTATAGCGTTACGCTAGCCAGCCAGAATTACTGAAACTTCTTTCTCAGCACTGAACTTACTGGAGAAGGATGAAACGAATGTCTACATAAATCAGTTCAAGCTTTTAAAGAAAAGGCACTTTTTTTTCTTTCTTCTCCTCTTCAGTCACTCTTGAGATGACGAATAGCAAGACATTCACGGATGGCTGTTAGGCAAGAGAGCATCAGTGCAAGGAATTGGTGTCCTCATGTGGGGTCTCGGCCTCCACTGTCATTGGAAGCACATCATCTAGGAATGCCTCTCGGAGTGATTCTGGTGTGGTGACATGGCTATCAGGTATGAGACCAACATATCTGCTCCTCTGGAACAAGAATGCCAGGATGAGAGAAAGGGAGATCTCTTATGTTAATTTCTATGTCAACTTCTACATTAGGTTCTTTGTTTAGTTCCAGAGTCAATTATGATTCAAAATCAGTATCAATTGAAGCATTCTTCTCAAGTTCTGTCTTTCCTGGAATTTTTTTTTTCCTGTTTCTCTTACTTTTACAATGATCTAACCTAGATTGAATTAAGGCGTGACAAGTCATAATATCAATAAATCTACAAATCCTCCATATATTCAAGAGATCATAATTGCAATCACGCATTTCATTGTTTATCGTAATTAACGGTGTATAAACCGCACCTTTTTGCCGCCAAAAAAAAATCAAAGTCGGGGGTGCGGTTTATACACGGTACACCAAAAAAAAAAAATTTAAGTTTCGATTTATTCCCCTCCACCTGGCGCTATGCCTGGCAATGTCTCCCAGCTCAGTAATCGTTGTGTTGACTCACCACTCAGAAACTAGAACAACACTCAAATTTGTCTGTCATCTTGATTAAATGAAAGGCCTTCCCGCTTTGGTTTTTTAACACGGACCTGTCTCGACAAAAAAAAAAAAATTTTATTTTTTAAATTTTTTTTTAGGGCGAAAAAGAGGGGTGCGGTTAATACACGAGGTCGGTTTATACACCGTTAATTACGGTACATGAAACAATAATGTGAACATGGTATTGATGCATACCCCAAGATCTGAAACTTTGTTGTCGTCTTCTTCTTCGTCAGGCAGAGCGGCAGATGGGACGATTGCTGAGAGGAAGGCATCGTCAGCATCCGTAGGGTGTTCCTTCAGTGCTACTTCTACTGTTATGGGTAAGTGTTCTGTACTCAACAGATTTCTCCGGGGTGCTTTCATGGGACGCTTGTCAGGTATGAGACCCTGGTATTTAGTACTGGTGGTAAAGGATCAAAAGTGAATAAAAGCATTTTTTTATGTGTTTTTTTGCAAGTACTAGCCAATTTTCTTATTACATAATATTCAAGGCTTTGGTTTTGCAAACCCAATAAAAAACACATGCACACATTCAAGTATGGTACATGTTTTTCACCAAAGAAGTTTTGGCTGCTCTGTTCAGGTGTAGGGGGAGGTAGGGAGGGAGGGGGAGGGGGGAGGGAGGGAGGGAGGGAGGGAGGGAGGGAGGGAGGGAGGGAGGGAGGGAGGGGGGGGGAGGGAGGGAGGGGGGAGGGAGGGAGGGAGGGAGGGAGGGAGAGAGAGAGAGATACAGTATAGAGTGGTCAAGTGTGAGGTCATCAAAAAAGGGTTTTAGAGTTTCCAAATTTGAACTCCATATTCCGAAAGAGCATTAAAAAAAATGTCCAATTGATGAAAACCAAATATGTTAAATATTGGCTGAGATATGCCTATCCGATTAAATATATTTCAATGAGAAATCACTGTTATTTTGCTCTGGTTCGTTATGTTGTGAACCAGAGCAAAATAATTGTGATTTCCTAGAATGTCCTATGATGTCACAGCTTCAGTACTCTATATTATAATTCAATTGTGAAGGAAAGGGGGATTGGCATTTGCCAAGTATCTTCTGCTTCAACCCGAAACTTACATGCCGGAGGCAGGCTACTCTGTTAGCTCCCCGAGGTCATTCAGGATAAACCTTTGTGTTCAATTTAGTTCATGAAGTTCGATTTAGAGCTGTACAGTATTGCTTGAAATAAAGTAACACTCTCACACTCTTTCATGTATTATTCCATAGACCGGTATATGATTAGTGGCATCATGAAAACATCTATGACATGACATTTGAGTGTAATCTCAAGTGTACCGTATTCCATATTCCTTATGAAACACCGAAAATTAGTTGGTTTACCTGTCGGTGGTCCCTGTTTTCTCTTTGTCAGGTAGCTCAGCTGAAGTCTTGGAGGTACTCCCGAGAAGAGGGGCTCCACCGCCATCAGAAACACTATCATCTGATGTGTCACATATACAGGGACATGTTTTTACAGGTAGGCTCACTGGTGTGGTACGTGTAGCATTTTTTCCAGGACGCAATCTTTTACTCTTTCGCACCATGATGTAACGTACCTACATACATGTGTATTGAGGAGAGAATGAAATATAACTCAGTGAAACCCTATCTTTTTTGTTGATAGAGCTCATAGAGTGGAATATATACAGCATTTGTTTTCAATGGTCATAGGTTTCTATCTTTACTGCAACAAAAAAAATTACAATTTGACAGTAAAAAATACAAACACACTAAAACAAACACCTAACAGGAAAACAACAAAAAACCCAATAATCCCTAACGGAGGGAAGTAACTCTAACCCCTGACAGGAAAAAAAATCAAAAAAATGGAACTCTCACCCTGACAGGAAACAATTCCAAAATATGAAACTCTAACCCTGACAGGAAACAAATCCAAAAAGTGGAACTCTAACCTTGACAGGAAACAAATCCAAAAAATGAAACTCTAACCTTGACAGGAAACAAATCCAAAAAATGAAACTCTAACCCTGACAGGAAACAAATCCAAAAAATGAAACTCTAACCTTGACAGGAAACAAATCCAAAAAATGAAACTCTAACCTTGACAGGAAACAAATCAAAAAAATGGAACTCTAACCTTGACAGGAAACAAATCCAAAAAATGAAACTCTAACCTTGACAGGAAACAAATCCAAAAAATGGAACTCTAACCTTGACAGGAAACAAATAAAAAAAATGGAACTCTAACCTTGACAGGAAACAAATCCAAAAAATGAAACTCTAACCTTGACAGGAAACAAATCCAAAAAATGGAACTCTAACCTTGACAGGAAACAAATCCAAAAAATGGAACTCTAACCTTGACAGGAAACAAATCCAAAAAATGGAACTCTAACCTTGACAGGAAACAAATCAAAAATATGAAACTCTAACCCTGACAGGAAACAAATCAAAAACATGGAACTCTAACCTTGACAGGAAACAAATCAAAAATATGAAACTCTAACCTTGACAGGAAACAAATAAAAAACATGGAACTCTAACCTTGACAGGAAACAAATGAAAAAAATGGAACTCTAACCCTGACAGGAAACAAATGAAAAAAATATAACTCTAACCCTGACAGGAAACAAATCAAAAATATGAAACTTTAACCTTGACAGGAAACAAATCAAAAAAATTTAACTCTAACCTTGACAGGAAACAAATCAAAAATATGAAACTCTAACCTTGACAGGAAACAAATCCAAAAAGTGGAACTCTAACCCTGACAGGAAACAAATCCAAAAAGTGGAACTCTAACCCTGACAGGAAACAAATCAAAAATATGAAACTCTAACCTTGACAGGAAACAAATAAAAAAAATGGAACTGTCACCCTGACAGGAAACAAATCCAAACAATGTAACTCTACCCTGCTTTTTTTTCCCCACGTGCTTTGGGCATTTTTTGGTGGCGATATTAATAGTTTATGTGTATGTGACAATGAAAACCGCTAAGTAGCTTATTACCCAGTGCTGAGCTTCCATGATGAAACGCTCAAACCTTGCAAGTATTATTACCTTGCCATTCCTTTTATTCCAGATCTGTCATAGGAAAAGCTGAAATCATTACAGCCCTGACACACAGATGGATGAAATGGTCCTTAACATCGTATGTCCTTAGATCAATAGGCATTCATACATTAACTTACTTTTTGAGATCATGGAAATCTTTGTCAGGTCTGTGCCTGTAGCACGGGTGAGGGATCTACAATGAAACTGGGGTTCTAAGCAGGCCTTTGCTACAATGTATAACTACATTCTTGAATGCTGGATGCAAACATTAATAATACTGTCTACGGTAATGTTATATATGCAATCACTCAACCCTGAGAAAACGGCTAAGAAGAAAGAGAATTGATATTTTAATAATTGTTACTTACTTTTGGAGAATAGCAACCCCGGTAGAATTGTGAATCTTGAATGAGCAAAGCAAATGGAGCGACCAGCTGATCTTTAGAAATATTGACTGTTACTCCGTTGTGTGGCTCAGCTCCTCCACAGCTTAAAGTCATGCATTCCATAGTTCAATGATTATTAGTCGATTGTGCACACGTGAGCACAAGATTATTGTATGTTACAAAGACACATTGTGTTTGAAAATCGGAGCATGGTTATTTCCTCTTTTAAATACAGTGCTTGTGTTCAAAACAAAATAATATTTTAATTTCTACATGACTACACATGATCAATCATGTCCTTTATGGTATAACAAATTTACAAATGTCCTACATAAATTTGGATAAACAGTTGATGTACAATTAATAAATATTAATCTCTCCAGAGATAGAAAGTATGTACTCCTCAGCTCACTGTGTGTAGGTTACAATACAAGTGCTTCTTTGGGGATTTGGATTTGGCTGCTGTTGCATTGTGCAAGGACACAACTCACGTCTGGGAAGGGGAAGGGGAAAGGGGAGGTGGGGGAGGGGGAGTTGCCTCTATAGTACAGCAGGCACAGAGACTCTTTCATGCAGTCATAGTGTGTATTAGAGAGTGTGTGATGATAAGATTCTATTGGAATAATCTTTCTCCCAAAATATAACTACAGCCATTTCTGTCTACATGCATTTGCCAATAGGATGGAAAAAAAGGAAGAGAAGAGAAAAATCTGTAATTCTGCAGATTCAGTTGATCTATCATTCTATTGCCTTGTCTTCTTTCTTCTTTTGGCTTGTGGTATCTATCTGTGTATAAACTTAAAAGCCAGTAAACCAGTATTTGCCAGCCAAAACATCATTCATAGCAATGGAGGCCCCTTCCAAAAAAAAAAAAAAAAAAATTGTTATAATTCAAACCAATATTTATCACTCTTTCCAATAGCATATTAGAGCCGCTTTTGACTGAGACAAATCAGCTGATTAATAAAAAAAATCATCCAGAAGCATGACGTGAGCCAGTACCAGAAATAGGTGTCGCAACCTTCAGTGAATATCTTACAGCTATTGCCAATCCTTCGAATTATCTCCCTGCCCAACTTTGTCTTGCCACATTGTAATGTACATGGACCTTCCTCCATTCATTGTGAGAGAATTATTAGACGTGATTTAATGAGTGGAAAGGATCACTTTAAATGTATTGATGAATAATCATTACTGTTATCACATTGCAATATTGATTGTGTTTTCTCTCTCTCTCTCTCTCTCTCTATCTCTCTGTCCGTTTTTTCTCTCTCTCCCTTTCTTTCCCTCTCTCCCTTTCTTTCTCTCTCTCTTATTCCCCTCTCTTTCTTCTCTCTTTCTCTCCTCTCTTTCTCTCCTCTCTTTCTCTCCTCTCTTTCTCTCCTCTCTTTCTCTCCTCTCTCTCTCTTTGTCTCTTTATCTTAATTTCTCTATATCTCTCTCTTTAATCCTTTCTCTCTTCCCCTTTCCCCCTCTCTCTCTCTTTGTCTCTGTCTCTGCATCTCCCCCTTACATCTCCACATGCATATATACCATATGGATTTCTTCCTTTCTGATATTGTTCTTTCTCTCTCTCTCTTTCTCTCTCTCGCCCCTCCCTCCCTCAGCCTGTCTTTCAATCTGTAGCTCTCTTTCCATTTTTTCTCTCTCTCCCTTTCTTTCCCTCTCTCCCTTTCTTTCTCTCTCTCTTATTCCCCTCTCTTTCTTCTCTCTTTCTCTCCTCTCTTTCTCTCCTCTCTTTCTCTCCTCTCTTTCTCTCCTCTCTCTCTCTTTGTCTCTTTATCTTAATTTCTCTATATCTCTCTCTTTAATCCTTTCTCTCTTCCCCTTTCCCTCTCTCTCTCTCTCTTTGGCCCGAATTCACAAAGGAGGTTTAGATTTAACCCAGGCTAAATCGCGTCATAATACGTCATAACCCCGAGCTTTAGACCATGGGTCATTATTTTGGTATTCACAAAGGAAGTTTAGATTTAACCCAGGCTAAATCGCGTCATATTACGTCATATTTTTAGCCTGCTCAGAAGGGTGGTTTAAACAGCGGGCTAAATCTAACCCACGGTTTAACCCACGGTTTAACGCGTCATATGACGTCATACCAGCGAGCTTTGGCTTTTTAGCGCCGACGACCGTACAAATTTTGTTGACAAATTTGTGGTGAAACAAAGTGAAGAGACCTTCACAAAGTTGCTGTTTTTTCAACTTTGATAGCCTACATTGTAAGTATTTTTAGTTATTCACAACATATTTGTACCATATTCTCAGTTCTGCTACAATGGAAGCCCAATTGAACATGATTTATATGCGTAAAAAGTGCACGAATAATAATCTTCATCGTAAGTTGCACAGCCTTTGCGAACATTGTCGCAGAACCTAACGCAGCTCGGACCCATGCGTGTGTATTTGTGTTGTGTTGTTTATGTAATCCTGCGAGGCAAGGCAATTTCGCAATAACTGCGAATGTACCAGCTAACAATACGAAATTAGTTATAACACCACACAATTGTGTGATTCGGGAAGAAAAATATGTTAATCATGACATTCAAGACATTCCTGGCCTCGGGGGGGGGGGGGGGGGGGGGGGGGGGGTAGCGACAGTTCCATTTGTATTTTCTGCTCTGCTGATGCTGCTTCTCATCTGACGGAGGAGAACGAAAAATGCGGAAATGAAAATGAAAATTCTTCCACGCGCTGATGGATTTTACTAGTCTACTCTAGGCCTACTATTAGGCCTAGAGTCTACACTGACACTCAGTACTGACTGAATAAGACCTGAGCTTGAGCTCGAAGTCGGTGGCAGTGAGACACGCAAACACGACGTGGGCCTAGGCTAGATGATACTTTTGATAGATCTAACGTTAGGCCTAGATCTATCTAGATCTAACGTTAGTCCTCAGTCTCAAGAAATTAGTCAAAGCACGCCAAACCATGGCATGAATCTATTAAAAGTATTTTGTAAATTATTGTAAAAGATGCAGATCTAGATCTAGAAATCTAGAGGTCTAGATCTAGATCTAAGTTAGAATCTAGACCTAGATGATAGATCTAGATCTAGTCTAGTCTATTCTATTTCTAGATTTAGAAATTGAAATGGAATAAAATATTTTTCAAAATAGACCTAGATCTATGTAGACTAGTAGTAGATCTAGAGACCCTAGGTCTAGATCTAGGCCTAGGGTCTAGACCTAGATCTAGTCTAGGTCTAGTCTAGATCTAGGTCTAGTCTTGTAAGTACTCTAGACTTTCTAGATCTAGAACTAGTAGACCTAGGCCGTAGGGTATACCGGGGCAAACCCGGACTTTAGTGCCCAGCTGAAAATCTCAGTTTATTATGGATTTAATATCAATAATATTAATTATGCTAATATATGCAAATATAAACATACCAAAACTTGATGATTTTTAATCATTTGACGTCATAAAAAGCAATTTTAAGCCAAAAATAGCAGCGAAGTAGGGGATCTCCTCTTTGCTTGATGCGAGATACTAGCGAACTGAAATAACCGAATAAAAACTATGGTGAACTAAAAAAAGAAAAGAAAAAATCAAACCACCTCTGAAATTACCTTTGAAATGTTTATTAATTTTTTCTTCCGATATGCGCACATGATAGGGGCAGGTTGGGATGGGATGGGGGGGGGGGGGGTGCTCAATAGTCGCCAAATTTGGGGTAAAAGGGCAACTGGCCTTGGGGGGGGGGGGCTAAATTTATTATTTACTTATTTTTCTTTGTAATCATTTTTCTAATTTTTTTCCGGGGTGGCTCTTTTCTTTATTCTGCTTCTTCTTTCTTTCTCACCAGATATGCACGAAACATTGGGGGTTTGAAGAGATGACACCCCCCCCCCCTTCCTGATGGGGGCGCCAAATTTAAGGGTTATTTTAATCTTTCTTTCTTTTTCTCTGCCCCCCCCCCCCGTCCCTTTCTCCCTTTCTCTTTAATAGGCATGCACGCATCGAGGGGGCGAGTGGGATGGGATGGGGGTGCTGAAAACTCGCCAAATTTGGGGTAAAAGGGCAACTGGCTTGGGGGGGGGGCTAAATTTATTATTTACTTTTATTTCTTTGTAATCATTTTTCTAACTTTTTTTCCGGGGGGGGGGGGGGGGGGGGGGGGGCTCTTTTAGTTATTCTGCTTCTTCTTTCTTTCTCACCAGATGTGCACGAAACATTGGGGGTTTGAAGAGATGACAACCCCCCCCCCCCCCAAATTTAAGGGTTATTTTAATTTTTTTTTTTCTTTTTTAGTTTTCTCTGCTCTCCCCCCGCCCCTTTCTGTTTTCTCTTTAATAGACATGCACGCATCGAGGGGCCGGGTGGGAGTCGGATGGGGTGGTTTGGGGTGCTTAATAGTCGCAAAATTTGGGTGGAAAGGGTGCACAATTGGTATTATTATTTTTTATTTATTTATTTCTTTATTTATTCATTTCTAAATTTATTTTATTATTTTGGGGGTGATCGTTTCTTTGCCGTTTAATTCTGCTTCATCTTTCTCTCTCTCTCTCTCTCTCTCTCTCTCTCTTTCTTCCGATATGCGCGCATATCAAAGGTAATTTCAGAGGTGGTTTGATTTTTTCTTTTCTTTTTTTAGTTCACCATAGTTTTTATTCGGTTATTTCAGTTCGCTAGTATCTCGCATCAAGCAAAGAGGAGATCCCCTACTTCGCTGCTATTTTTGGCTTAAAATTGCTTTTTATGACGTCAAATGATTAAAAATCATCAAGTTTTGGTATGTTTATATTTGCATATATTAGCATAATTAATATTATTGATATTAAATCCATAATAAACTGAGATTTTCAGCTGGGCACTAAAGTCCGGGTTTGCCGACCTCAGGCTCTAGATCTAGAATCTAGTCTATGTGGTCTAGAATCTAGACCTTTCTAAAACTAGATCTAACTTTAGATCTACTTTTCATAAATTCATGCCAATTAAGCCCGCGCCGATGGTTTGTTGTGTTGTGTCTTGAGAAGTTGAGTGTTTGTGTGTCTCACCGTCACTGAGTTCGAGCACAAGTCTGAGCTGAATGAGAGGTAGACTAGATCTACTAACTTTGTCTTTAGGCCCATCTAGATCTAGATCTAGACTAGACTCTAGTACTGACTGTCGGATGTCTCTACACTCAACTCCTACAAATTTATACTAGATAGTATTCTAGTCTACATCATGATCATGTCTAGGCCTAACTGTTACTGTTAGAGTCTACATCAATACATTGTTGTACTTGAATTTTGAAGCAAGTTTAAAATCTGTGCAAGCAAATAGCCAATAAATCAATGTGTGTTCTTCCTAATCTAGTACATGTAGACCTAATCTTAGTCAAATTCAACCTTTCACATGGGACATCTAATGCTAATTTACATGTACATGTATCTAATTTCACATTTTATCAAGCATGAGTAGATTTTTAACAAAACATGACAGGAATTGGCCCCTACGTTCTTATGGAGGTTCAGTGACATCATCTTTCCTAATTGCCCAATAGTATGAATCAATAGCACTCATTTCTTTAATGCAATCAAAGTATCGTTAATATTTTTTTTAGAGTTTGCAAAAGCTATTAAAAATCAGATTGTCTACAATACAAAGAATGCAAAACATGTAATATCATAGGATTTATTTGATAAACAATGAATGATATTTTTTCATTTCATGTTCTAATTTTAATTCACTGTTTTCTATTTTGTTGTGACAGAGACAGCATGGCTGAA
Organism: Strongylocentrotus purpuratus; assembly: GCF_000002235.5. Lineage (NCBI taxonomy): Eukaryota > Metazoa > Echinodermata > Echinoidea > Camarodonta > Strongylocentrotidae > Strongylocentrotus > Strongylocentrotus purpuratus. The sequence continues at coordinate 19,474,283 of NW_022145595.1, forward strand.
TATATTCACCATCTCCGCCAGCTTGATCGGAATAGAGAGTTGATAGGCAGACCTCAGAGAGGCCTTCGTGACCCATGAACCCTTTTGAAGTGTATGATGAGTCATTTCGGACCAGGTACTGGTTTTCCAAAGAGACAGCGCTCTACCTCATCAACTTGGTGGATGAAGAGCTGAGGAGGACGACAGACAGAAACGACCCAATACCTATACAGGTAGTGACAGCACTTCGATTCTATGCTGTTGGTGAGTAATTTACCTTATTTAGTATTTAGTAAATTTCTATTTAATCTGGGCTGAGCGAAAAAGTAAAAGGGTAAAATTGCGGTTACCATGTTTTGCGGGAGGTTTTTTCATAAACCGGGAGATTCTACATCAAAGCGGGAGGAAGGGCGTGGTGGTGTGAGACTCCCTCTAAATGCAAGAGGGTTGACAGCCCTGATTTAATAAAAAATCTATTCTACAATTTTAAGGACTTTAAACATTTCTCAGTTTGAGAATTTGATCTGGCCATGTAACTTGTAAGAAATTGTACTAGTTGATATTTCACTAAAAGGATTTTTTTTTTTTACAGGGTCATTCCAAAAGATGCATGGTGATGAGGCACAACTTTCACAGTCTTCTGTAAGCAGAGTCATCAAAGACGTGTCAGAAGCGTTTGCAAGAAGAAGGAAACAATTCATGAAGTTCCCAACATCAAGAGAAGAAGTAGAAGCAACACAGCAGCAGTTCTACCAATACTGCAGGTTGCCAGGTTTTCTAGGTGCAATTGATAGGACTCGTGTCTACATCAGGAGTCCTGGTGGAGATCAAGCACTGTATTTTATTAATAGGAAGAACAGATACTCTATTAATGAAATGAAAATTTTCCCTTTTTTTGGAGATGCTCCCCATTTACTTTTAATCTGATTAATTAAATGACCGATATGGAATTGGTTCACCCTTTAGTTTCTCTGAACGAAACGTACACCCATGCAGTACTGTGGTCTGAAACAATTAGACCGTATGATTTGAAATCTAATGGTTGATATAGTTCCTCCCAAAAACATTTTTGCAAAAGGTACCAACCACTTTGAAAGGGAAATCGTCATCATCTTCATCATTATCAACATCGTCACTGAAATCGTTATTTGACTGCTTCATCACCATCGCCACCGACAACATTGCTGTCATCATTATCATCACTGACATCATTATCGACTTCAATATTGTCTTCGTCAATAACCTTGAATACTTGTTTTGATTATCCATATTAAATCGTCAATATTTAAATATAAATTTCTCTTGTTTGATGGTGTGGTTTTTCTCGTGAAATCATTAAGTTAGGAGGTAAACGTTTTACAAGTGAATGACCTACTTTGTTTATCTTGTTTAATTATTAATATACCATTTGCTGTTATCTATTACTTATAATTACCCAGTACACACCATGAATTAAAATGGACTCGGTATGTTTCGCTAAATCCAAACACCCACACAGAGAGAGCAAAAGATAAAGAGAGAGATGAAGAAAGAAGGAGAAAGGGTATGTGTGAGAGAGAGAGGTGGAGAAAAAAGAGACAGAAAAGGGGTACGAGAGGGATTTAAAAAATGGAGTTCTAACGAAATAAAAAGATATTTGAGAGAGGTGGGATGGAGAGCTGGTGAAAAAAAGAGAGACAACAAACAAAAACAAGGAAGGTGAAAGAGTGAGAAATAGAGACGAAATTTACAAAAAAGTTCTTTTCTTTTTGTTTAAATCGCTATTCCCTTGAGAAATTCAATAAAGCAGAAAAATTAAGAAAAAAAAATGAACGCCCCCCTAAGAAAAGAATTAATACAGGAAATAAACAAATTCAGAAAAAATTAATGCCCCCCCCCCTAAGAAAACAATTAATGCCCCCTCCCCCCTAAGAAAAATTAAAAACAAAATTACCCCCACCCCCAGTAAAGCCCCACCCCCTAAGAAAACAATTAATGCCCCCTTCCCCCTATGAAAAATTAAGAACAAAATTACCCCCCCCCCCTCCCCCCCCCCCTCAAAAAAAAAAAACCCATCCCCTAAGAAAACAATTAATGTCCCCTCCCGGGCCCCCCCCCCCCCGAATTAGGCCTAATAATTCTTTATCACATGTCAAGACTGCCTTGTTTTTGCTGTCCTCCTATTTTATGTGACCAGTAAGCCCGGTTTTTTTTCTCAATACATCTATGCATTTTATGCATTAATGCCAGTATTTTCTATCAGATAGTATTTATCGTAACCTTTCAGCCCTTTCTTTCTACATCATCAACACATTCTGGACTAAACGTCATCGATCGCTTTCGCTGCCTCTACGGAGTCTACGCTATATATAACACGAGTCTACTCTTACTTCGGATTGATTAATTGCTAAACTAAAGTGTGACCTACGCTCTAAAATCATCATAACAATCAACGAAAATGTGATCATATAGCTCTAAAATGAACACTACATCATAGAAAATTTTCACTCTGGTATAAGGGTCGTTTACAGAAGTTTTTTGTGGATTCTTCCATGAAAACTGTCGATGTTTAGTGTGTTGTGATGCCCAGCTGATCATAATTATGTCGGACGATTATAGGCCATAAATTAACAACGATAGTGAGGAATTATTGAGGTAATTTATGCGAAATTCTATAATATTTTGAGGACATCTGTCAGAGAACTGTTTTAGTATGTGAATAGTGATTTAAAGTCTTATCTCAACTTAGAATCGGTCGGTTTTCAGTCTCTACTTGTAGGCGAAGTGTAATAGCCCAAATACAACTAAATCTGGACTTCGCAGACGACGGTAAACTAGGTGGTGTAACCAAGTGTACTGAGCGCGCATGCTCAGTTCAGTGCTTCAATTCTGCGCATGCTCAGTTTATTTTTTTGCTCTCTTAGGCATGCTTAAACCGTGGGTTAAACCGTGGGTTAGATTTAGACCATGGGTTATCTAACCCACGCTTTGTGAATACCGAGCGAGGTTTAAACCGTGGGTTAGATTTAGCCTGGGCTAAATAACCCAGGGTTAGATTTAGCCTGGGTTAAATCTAAACCTCCTTTGTGAATTCGGGCCTTTGTCTCTGTCTCTGCATCTCCCCCTTACATCTCCACATGCATATATACCATATTGATTTCTTCCTTTCTGATATTGTTCTTTCTCTCTCTCTTTCTCTCGCCCCTCCCTCCCTCAGCCTGTCTTTCAATCTGTAGCTTTCTTTCTATCTTGTGCTACCTCTGTAAAGCCTTGCTTATTGTTCTTCCTCGTTGTGCTTCAAGAAGAATGCAATTGTGAACGCTTCGTTATGGCAGTTACGGTGTACGATGTACATGTATGTAATTTGTTTTTGTTTTTGTGAGGATGACTAATATCAGATCTATTTAGAGGTGCTCATCAACTTTATAAATACATGTTTTATTATATACCTCACTTAAGGAATCCAGCCATCTGATTGGTCGAAATTGCATTCATAAACTTTAACTATTCCTGTAAAATTCCCGGTAAAATTCCAAACCCATGTAATAGTTCAAAAAATAGTTCTAAAATCCCAGTAACCATGGTTACTGGGAAAATAGTTCAGTCTTGGTATTCCCTTGAGCGTATAAAAACAACTATTTCTCTCAAAGCAGTCATTAATATTATATTATTTCTTAAATTTTTTTTACTCTCATTTTCATCAGGGATGCAGATCGACTTAGCACAGGTTTTTTCAACCATTTCCTGCATTCCTAGACATGTTTGACTTTCTGACTAAATACCATGCAACAATATACAATTTTTCTATGAATTCGAAAAATTAAGAGAATGCGTATCAAAACAATTTGTAAAGATCTTTTGCCAAGAGTCTTTGAATAGTCTGTGTTGTTAACGCTCTTCTACTCATTCCCCAGTCTGTCTGTTTTCCCACAGCATGTTTTTTAAAAAAATGAAGCACCCACCACACCATTTGTTCCCATGAATAGAAAAGTATTCAATAAATTTGGTCCCCATAGCAGTTTTTACAAGTAAGATGGAATGATGAATGAACCGACACTCATTCAACACTCTATTAAAGCAATCGGTACATAATCTATTTTATTCCCAGCCTCATTATGCACATCTCACGCAAAATGCGATGTCTCAACAATAGTGGTGTAGACAGTAACGTTGCATTAAATGTCCCTTCTTCCAAGCACGCCAAAAAATGCCAAACCGGAGCCTGACCGCGATGTTACCAAGGGCAACTACGCTTTACCGGCAGAAATGCCAAGCCCGAAACATTCCTAAACGAAGTGTGATCTTTTGGCGTGTTTTGGCGTGTTTGGCAAGTATGACACTCGCAGTTGTAACATCGCGATGTTAGGTCACGTGACCTAACATCGCGATGTTAGGTCACGTGACTTTAGCAGCAGAGCTAGATGTCGTCCTTGAAGAAAATGATAGAACGATGTAAACAAAGAATAACATAAGAGAAGGTGATAGAAGGAAGAAACAAAGAATAACATAAGGAAAGACATAAAGAGAAAGTGATAGAAGGATGAAAACAAAGAATAATATAAGAGAAGGTGATAGAAGGAAGAAACAAAGAATAACAAAAGGAAAGACAGAAAGAGGAAGTGATAGAAGGAAGTGATAAAGAATAAAATAACAGAAGGTGATAGAAGAAAGAAACAAAGAATAACACAAAGAAACACAGAAAGAGAAAGTGATAGAAGGAAGAAACAAAGATTAACATAAGAGAAGGTGATATAAGTAAAAACAAAGAATAACATAAGGAAACACAGAAAGAGGAAGTGATAGAAGGAAGTGATAAAGAATAAAATAACAGAAGGTGATAGAAGTAAAAACAAAGAATAACATAAGGAAACACAGAAAGAGGAAGTGATAGAAGGAAGTGATAAAGAATAAAATAACAGAAGGTCATAGAAGTAAAAACAAAGAATAACATAAGGAAACACAGAAAGAGGAAGTGATAGAAGGTAGTGATAAAGAATAAAATTCGCCCTACATTCATGTCTACAGTATTTTTCCATCACGGTACTTATTTATATGCATTTATTCGGACCACGTGTGTTTATCCTTCCAATCGAGCATCGTGGTTCCGCGCATCGTTCACCCGCGTATTTTCAACGCCACGAGGTTTTCTTCACTCCTACATCCATCTTCAGTTGAGTCACACGCTTCATGATTTTCTCTCCAGGCTTATTATTCTACCGTGCCTATCACCTCTTGCATGGCACGTCAACTGGCAGTCTTCCAGTGGAACAGTTTAAATCAAGACCCGACATGGTCCCTTGGTTCTCCGCTGGGAGCTGCCAGTATCTTTGCTCCGGTAGATTTCTTCACCCCACACGAGCACGACTCACATACAGGTGTAGCTCATCTGTACAGTTCATCAACGAGTTTGATTCACTGCAGCTCTGATGAACTTCACATCAATCAAAGTTCGGCTCATCCGACTCATCGAGCGACACTCTGCTTCGCATCGGCACCGACTTTGTTTTCATCATTTCTACTCTTCACCTCCGACATCGAACGACCCACTGTTCCGTCGTCGAGCGCCACATCTCTTCTCTTCTCTTCTCGCCTGAGAGCTTCTCCATCTACATTCATCATCATCACGAGCGTCGGCGACGACGACATCGCGTACTTCAACCACGTCAACGAAGTCGCGTTTCCGCCATCAAGCCTCCGCACATCATCGCGTGAGCCCCTTCCTTCGTTTTCATCTCTCTTCATCTTCATTGGACTTTCGACCTCATTTCCACTCTGTCGTAAGCTCTATTCATTTCATTGCATTTACTCATCATTACATGACCATTTAAACTCCGTGCAATATTCACATTTACCATTTATGCATTCTCATTCTGAGTCATTTGCTTGACTGCACTTTGCAAGTGCATTGTCAGCTTTGTTTATACCTCAATAAACATAACGAAAAGGGAATACTTTCTTTCATTTATTTTATTGTCAGTGCAACCTTGCTTCCTCGTAGCTAAATAAAAATAAGAGTTATGTTGTGTGACGAGTGAACACGCTTATACACTTTCCATTCACAATACTCCACACACTCATTATCTCTAAAGAGGAAAGTTTTTGCATCAGAGTCTCGCGCATGTGCATTACCAACTAAAACACACCAAAATATCACTGAGCTTTTCAGTCGGTGATGTTTCCGCACAACGGGTGCGGGAAACATCGCGACTTTTCAAAATGAGGTATTTGACAGTAAAAATGCGCCTATTTTTAAAAGATGACTGGGTTAATTGTGTATTTAGCCAGTACTATTGAAGAAGAAAAAAAAAGAAGATATTTGATATGAGTTGAGTCTTATCAGGAAAAAAAAATAATAATGCACTTGAGAAAATGACAAATACATGTACAGATACACTGTATGAAGGAAAACCTTTTTATTTGCAAGGATTTGTATGTTAAGACCAAACAGGAGTCATGATATTACAAGAGGAAAAAGTTCCAGCTGTTCCCTCTTTCATGATGTCAAATATGATTTGTGAGCCAATTTTGAATATCGAGAAGGAAATGAAACCGCTAAAAAAGTATCGTAGTGCTTAAAAATATCTTTTAATCTGGAATTTGTAAAAATGTTAACTGTAATCCAGTTGATATTTCATGTGGACTCTATAGTTACTGTTAAATGTCAAGTATCAAAGTCTTTGTTGATGTGTCACCATCCCAATAAAATGGCGTTTTGGTGACAAGTTTGTTGACAAGAACACTGGTAGGAAGTCAAATGACAAAGAAGTGAAGGTCAGTAGAAAAAAAGAGATCTTTGCTTCCTCGATGCTTTTGAGAACAACATCACAAAGCAACTGTACTATTTTTAAGTTTAATGCACTTTTGATAAACAATCCTGCAACCAATACATGTCAGTTGTTTGTATTGAACATGTCTCCTTGAACATGTACATATATTTGTTCTTTCAATTCACCAATTCTGTTATATCTGCCATTGTCTCATTCTAGATCTCTCGATCTCTCTCTCCCTCTCTCTCTTTCCATCCCCTTTCTTATCTACCTCCTTCCTTCCCTCTCTCCCTCCCACTTAAAGGTACTATGTCCCATTTGCAGGCCCAAAAAATGAAAAAGTTAAATTCCAACTGCATTTGAAAGATAATACTAATTAAGAACTTCCCTAAAAAAGGTGGGGCTTGAAAATGTCTTCAAGTGGGAAAATAACGACTATTAGTTGTCAAATCGACTTTAGGGCTATAGAGCCCAAAAGTAATAGTCTTGATTTTCAGACAATTGTACCGAATAGTGGGAGGGGGAGGGGGAGGGGGAGGGTCTCTATAGTTTGCAGGCACAGACACTCACAGTCATAGTGTGTATTACAGAGTGTGTGATGTTTAGATACTTTCAACCAGTACAAGAACTTGACATTGTCCTTAAAACCAAACTCAAATCTTTCTCCAAAAATAGAACTACAGCCATTTCTGCCTACAAACATTTGCCAATCGGATGGAGAACAAAAACAAAAGAAGAGACAAATCTGTAATTCTTCAGGTACAGTCGATCTATCATTCGGTTACATTGTCCAATTTCTTCTTTGGGCTAATTGCGGTATCTATCTGTGTATATTCATACATTATTTGTGAAGTATTTGCCAGCCAACCTTATGGTTAGCAATAATGGAGCCTCAGATACTAAAGAAAAGAATTTTGTTATTATTCAAAATCGATATTTATCACTCTATTCCAATAGCATATTAGAGCTGTTTTTGACCAAGACAAATCACTTGATTAATTAATAGGAAAACCCATCCAGAAGCATGACGTGGGCCAGTACTGGGTGTCGCAACCTTCAGCGAATATCTTACAGCTATTGCCAATCCTTCAAATTATCTCCCTGGCCAACTTCGCCTTAATCGCCACATTGTAATGTACATGGACCTTCCTCCATTCATTGTGAGAGAATTATTAGACGTGATTTAATGAGTGGAAAGGATCACTCTAAGTTGTTGATGAATAATCATTAGTGTTATCACATTAATAATCACTGCAATATTGATTGTGTTTTCTATTTCTCTCTCTATCTCTCTTTTTCCATTTCTTTCTCTCTCTCCCTTTCTTTCTCTCTCTCTTCTTCCCCTATCTTTTTCTCCTCTCTTTCTCTCCTTTCTTTCTCTCCTCTCTTTCTCTCCTCTCTCTCTTAATCTCTCTTTCTCTGTATCTCTCTCTTTAATCCTTTCTCTCTTCCCCTTTCCCTCTGTCTCTCCCTCTCTCTTTGTCTCTGTCTCTGCATCTCCCCCTTACATCTACACATGCATATATATATATATATATATACCATATTGATTTCTTACTTTCTAATATTGCCCTTTCCTTTTTTTTCTCTCTCTCTCTCTCTCACCCTCGCTCCCCCAGCCTGTCTTTCAATCTGTAGCTCTCTTTTTGTTTTGTGCTACCTCTGTAAAGCCTTGCTTATTGTTCTTTCTCGTTGTGCTTCAAGAAGAATGCAATTGTGAACGCTACGTTATGGCAGTAACGGTGTGCAATGAACATGTACGTAATTGCAATGACGACCTTCGTCATTGCCTTGTTTTCGTTCACATTCTTCTTATTAATATTCTTACTTCTTCTTCCTCTTCTTCCTCTTGTTCTTCTTGTCGTCCGGAATCCCATTCGTTTTGCACGTAGTGCTTGTTATTCCTAGTTAGGTGCTTTCCTCATGTCCTTTTCCTTTCAAATTTCATAGGCATAGTCTCTAACATCTCATCAAGGTCACTACTTTCTTCGATTCTCGAAATCACTCATGCATAACCGTCCAGGCGCCATTTTGTCCGTTTCTGGTCCATTTTAAGGCCTTTCTTTCTTTCTTCCTATCTCCACTATCCTAGATCCTACAAACTATTAACAAATTCCTCTAGATAGTCTAAGAGATGTTCTTTAATCTGCAACGTATAACCTGCCCTTCAAAATGCCATCTTCGTACTCAAAATTTAAATCTGAAACCGACTCCGTCAAAAATCTCTCAAATTCTTGAAAAATTGACCCCTAAATAATTTAAAACTGCCATAACGTTCACATATAAATTCCGTTTTGTATTTAAATCTCACAGTATCTTGATCTCATAATTGCACATAGCCATGCCAAATTTCACGCTCCAACGGCTTTGCAAAACATAAATAGCGCCCTCTAAAGTTCTGGGAAATGGCTTTCTTTCTGTGGCCGTATCTCCATTATGGCTTGGCAGACCTGTACCCTTTTTTGGATTTAGATACTTGAAGATATGCCCTTTCCAGCCATATACAAAATTAAATACCCTATCACTGACCAAATTTGAGAAAATTGCCCTCCAAATTCTCCATTTTCAAGAAAATTCCGAAACAACTTCAACTTGCCCTAAAATGGCGATCTTTATACCTTCATCAATGAAACTTAACAGACACATGTATCCATGTACGTGACAACTGTCTGCCAAGTTTGGTAAAATTCGGATATGTCAGCGCAAAGTTATCGCCAAAAATGATGAATTTACTATGCATTACGTAATAGTGCGTTTAATGCGTGCAATACATTGCGCGTAGATAACAATGGTGTCAAACTAACCGCAATGAAGTGCCCTTTCGAATAATACCAAGTATAGTGTATGTTCACACTGAAAATTGTGAATAAATTGCATTTGAACAAAGGTCACTACACAAATTCCGCCGAGTTTCCGTCCGAATCTAACACGTATCGGCTATGACGTCATTTTTTCAGACTGCTTTTCGCCCCTTAAACATCCTTTGTTTTCCTTGAAAATTTGCAGTGACATTTTGTGTTGCAATACGCAGGGCACCTCCTAGCCGGATTTTTGAAATTGGTCAAAGGGGCCATTTAAGACGCCATTTTGTCCTATAAATCTATTTTACATCATGTGTTTCGATAGGATTATCATAGAAAAAAAGAGAGTGGTCTACAATAACAATCATGAAATTCTCTTTCTAATGATACCAAATACGGCCCATGAAGAGACATGAAGAGAGAGAGAAAAAACAATTTAACTCCGGTCATAATACAGATCCTGTACGTTTTCCGCCCTTGCATTACACGCATTGTCTATGGGGCATATCGGGTTCACGCTTTTGACCCCCAGAACGATCTTTATTGCAATGACGAACATGCACCAATTCCCTTGGTTTTTGCACGCAGTGCTTACGAGCCCTTTCTACGTCCTTTCCCCTTTCCCTATTTCTTTCAAACTTCGTAGGCATAGTACCATCCCATCAAGGTCAGTGTTGAGGCCTTTCTTTCGCTCTACCTATCTCCAATATCACAGAAGCTACAGACTTCGTACAAATTGCTCTGGATAGGGCGAGAGAAGCTCTTTCGTTTGACACGTAGAAACATGGCATCATTGCACGCACGCACATCGTTGTGACACGATTGCATTTCTAGTTTAATTTGTTTTTGTGAGGATAAACTAATATCAGATTTATTTAGAGGTGCTCTTTAACTTTATAAATATATGTTTTATAATGTCTTTGGTTTTTACTCTCATTTTTCATCAGGAATGCAGATCGACTTGCACAGGTCTTTACAACCATTTCCTGCATTCCTAGACATGTTTGACAGTCTAAATAAATACAATGCTATAATATACAAGTTGTTCATGGATTTACAAAAAGAATGCATATCAAAACAATTTGTAAAGATCTTTTGCCAAGAGTCTGTGAATAGTCCATGTTTTTAAAGCTCTTCTTCTCATCCCCTCAGTCTGTCTGTTTTCCCACAGCATGTTTTTAAAAAAAAGATGCACCCACCACACTTATAATTTTTCTTATAAAGTAGAAAAGTATTCAATAAATTTAGTCCCCAAAGCAATGTTTTCAAGTAGTTGGATGAATTGATTAATGAATCAACACTTGTTCAACACTCTATTAAAGTAATCTGTGGGTACATAATGAATCAAATTTATTCCCAGCCTCACCGTGCACCTCCCACGCAAAGTCCGATGTCTCCACTATAGTTGCTTGATTCCTGAAAAATTCATTCATCAAATGCGAGGGTATGAATGAAAGGGCCGTCTCTGTTTATGAATTGAGGGTGTGTTATTATTTTTCCCAGCGATCTAGGCATGTGACATGAAAAGTGTCTGGCAGTGGACTAAGGGAGGGGGGGGGGATAATCAGCTTCTTGTATGATTAGTTGAAAGACATAAAGTTGTACATAATATTCATCGTAGAGAAATGATTATTGCAGGTAAAGAAGGAGGGAGATTGGGAGAGCAGAACTGAGACAGTTAAAGAGGAAGAGTTAGAGAGAGAGAGAGAGAGAGAGAGAGAAAATGAAAAGTGATTTTGAGACAGAGAGAGAAAGGAATCGGAGGAGTATGATAAGAAGGCAGGAAACATAAAACATTAACATACATGTTCATCATTAAATCACAATCTAAATCTTTACAATTCCCTGATTGTGCTATTTAAAGCCCAGCGACACTACATGATCTGACTATACAAACCGAGTTTGGAAGAATTTGTGATAGCATTGTACATGTATATGAACATTTAAACATTTTAATTTCTTCATAGCCGAGGATCTCAATAATCATATGATTAATAAAATCAAAATTTCAAGAGATTTCATGTTTTCTTAGAGGAGGAAAAGGTGTTAAAAAAACTTGATAATGGAAAGTCAAGGAATTTAGTTCTCATATTTCTGTGGGAGCCTTGAACAAGGTTCTAATGTACATGTACTTGTATTATTTTCATGTGCTACAAAATATAAATGTGATACAGCTTCTATCAATTTTTTTTGTTCAGTTGCGTGTAGATCCATGATGTACATGTACCGGTACATATTGGTCACTGTTATATGTTGGAGCAATTATGTCCTTTCTTTTTCTTAAATTTTAATGCTTATAAACATGAATGGGGATAGTGTATTTTTTTACACTTGGGGGGGAAAAAAGAAGTGGACACTATTTTATAATTAAGACTTTCAAATAGATATGTAATACAAAGTTAACTTTCATATATCAAATTCAAAATAATTCTCATATTGGGAGACACGGTTATTAAGCCTACCATATGTTGCCCCTCATCAGCAATCTCAAGACTGTTCTATGCACCTTGATTTTTTCTCAGTCAACTGCACAGTTTCAAGATCATTGAACTTAAACTGCCTGTCAAATTGTCGCCGTTTTCACGAACCGGCACAAGCCACCAAAATCCCTTCAAAATGTAGTTTTTATTTTTTTTGCATTTTTAGCATAAGTTATCAACAATCTTTCATCTCACCAAATTTCAGCATCCAAAACGCTTTAGTTTTTGAGATATCCATGGTTACACAAATGACAAAAACGACACACGAGCCAAAAAGCACGATTCATATTTTCACGAACCGGCACGCGCCGTTATAAGTCAATGGGCTGTGCCGGTTCGTGAAAATATCTTTGCGCTTACAAGACCTAGACGACGCGACACAGGCGGTTGTGCCGGTTCGTGAAAATAAAATACGCGCTAAGACAGCGCGAGCGCTTTTGTCTTGCACGTAAAGTTACATAGGAAAAACGACACAGTGGCTTGTGCCGGTTCGTGAAAATATTTTTGCTACGTAAACAGCAAAATAATATTTTCACGAACCGGCACGAGAGTCCAAAGCTTCGTAATATTAATAGTAATTGTCATTATGCTTAACAAATGGAATGTATAGAAAATACAGAATATTTTCCTTTCATTGATATGTATTTTGTGATATCAAATTTGACATGAGGCATGTTTCTGGCGAATTCAAAACGGGCTAAACGTAAAACGCGTTTTTCTCAGAATGTACTTATTTCGTTGCGCGTTGGGCTGTGCCGGTTCGTGAAAACGGCAACGAAATGATGAGTCAATATTTGTATGCTTGTACCATTGACTGGAAAAGAAGCCTTTTTTTGTTTGCAGAGAGAAAACATTTCCACAGCTTATCTTATTACTAGATTAGACTTTACAATCGTACTTTAAATCCTATTGATAAGATTGATTCTCTACAAAAATTGTCAGAAAGAGAGTGGGGAAGAGAAACCAATTGAGAAAAGAAATACGAATTTAAAGCCCTAGCTATTACCTTATAAGTTTCAAGTTTATTGATACAAATCCACAAGGTCGGATTATCATTTATCAGACACGATCAAAAATACATTAGGTCAAAATACATACTTTAGTAATGCGGTGGTCACAACCGGCAAGTGCGTGCTGTCTACGTGGGCAAAATTTGGGTATCCGTACGTGGTGAGTACCGCCTTTGTACAGATTTGGGAGCATGCAGACACACCATAGCATTTTTAGTGCACAAGGAACTTTCGCTGCGTTCGGGCTGCGGTCGGGCTACCGATTCACCCCCAGTGTGTGTGACGTGCGTTGCCGGTACTCCCTCCCTACGTTTTCAGAAAAACGTGGCGACCATGGCCTCCCCAAAAAACGTACGGACTAAAAACATGCACGGTGGGTTGTGACCAATGCTCTAACAATGCATAGTATACATGTACATAAGGTCAAAATATACATAAGATATCAGGCACATGGTTGTAAATCAATTAAAGGTAATTTAAGGTACATTACTAAGTCTTATGTAATTAAGTAATTTCGCTCTTTCTATATACATTTAACTTGTACACAGATACAACTTATGTCATAGTCAATACTTTGGAGTACAAAATTAAATTTCTCTTCCAAATTGACAAATTCATATTCATAAATGAGGGAACTATATTTATAATACTGTCAAACTGATCAGTTCTCTGCTTTTTTTAGAACTTGACAGTTCATAACGCAATGACTCTCTGTTTCTACCTTACTAAAACAAAGAGGACATATACAATTATCAAAGTCTTATCGCTAATGTCGTCCCATTCCTATCATAAGTCTACTGTTACTTATCCATATTTTAAAATAATTTAAAGTCTGGCTGCACTAGTTTGGCCAGGATGGACTAGACCTCCTGCATGGTCAATGACAGGTGGTTATCTCGATCATCAAATCAGCTTTCAATTACCGGTAACATAAGAAAAAGGGGTTCATGAGGGACCAACGGGTACCGCTTAGGCATTGTTTGCTATATAGAGGGCGCAAGTAGCTACAAGAAGGGCAGTCCCCCTTTAATAGATGGGATTTATCTATATCAAACAATAAATAATTTTCAAGTATATACATGTACCTCTTTTTAACATATCTGTAAGTTCTTAGAATCTTAGCTTACAACGAAAAACATTACAAGAGAATTTGTTCTGTTTGTGCTTATAAGTCAAGTTTCCCGACAGTTTCCTAACAGCACACAGGTACCCTCGCTACTGAGGTGTACGCTGTCGGTGTATAGCTTTTCTATGGGGGTATGTTGTGGTTTGTGCTCCAGGGAATACATGTATTACGGTAATCCTGCAGTTGAGGTTCATCTCTTGAAATGAAGGCATCAACCTAATCCTTATAAAAGCAGCTTTGTCCGAGGGCGTAGGAAGCTAAACTATGACTCTCTCTCTTGAGGATGTCTAACTCTTTACAAACATGTTATACCGTCTGTGATTTCAAGTCATTAAAGCCGCTACGTGAAGAACAATTGTACTGCATCTTTCAAGCATTTTGGTAATTGGTCTGTATGGATAGCTTTTGAAATTACTCCCATTAAGTCTTGTCATCCATAATCTTTTTACTGATTGGATCTATTCTAAAGTTATTAGGCGACATGAAATTGAACAGATTGTTTTCCTCTTAATCGACAGTTGCCTGTATCACATTTTAAAAAGCCTTGAAAGAATATGCAGAATCCATTTCAATTTTCATTCCCTTCTATTATACAGCTATTATTTTTTTTCTAGTTCTGATGATGTAATTCTGAGCAGAAAGCTGTCATTCAATTTGATAATATGAGACTCGAGCAAAGCTATAGCCTTTATATGAGTATAGCGTTACGCTAGCCAGCCAGAATTACTGAAACTTCTTTCTCAGAACTGAAATTACTGGAGAAAGATGAAACGAATGTCTACATAAATCAGTTCAAGCTTTTAAAGAAAAGGCACTTTTTTTTCTTTCTTCTCCTCTTCAGTCACTCTTGAGATGACGAATAGCAAGACATTCACGGATGGCTGTTAGGCAAGAGAGCATCAGTGCAAGGAATTGGTGTCCTCCTGTGGGGTCTCGGCCTCCACTGTCATTGGAAGCACATCATCTAGGAATGCCTCTCGGAGTGATTCTGGTGTGGTGACATGGCTATCAGGTATGAGACCAACATATCTGCTCCTCTGGAACAAGAATGCCAGGATGAGAGAAAGGGAGATCTCTTATGTTAATTTCTATGTCAACTTCTACATTAGGTTCTTTGTTTAGTTCCAGAGTCAATTATGATTCAAAATCAGTATCAATTGAAGCATTCTTCTCAAGTTCTGTCTTTCCTGGAATTTTTTTTTTCCTGTTTCTCTTACTTTTACAATGATCTAACCTAGATTGAATTAAGGCGTGACAAGTCATAATATCAATAAATCTACAAATCCTCCATATATTCAAGAGATCATAATTGCAATCACGCATTTCATTGTTTATCGTAATTAACGGTGTATAAACCGCACCTTTTTGCCGCCAAAAAAAAATCAAAGTCGGGGGTGCGGTTTATACAAGGTACACCAAAAAAAAAAAAAAAAAAAAAAAAAAATTTAAGTTTCGATTTATTCCCCTCCACCTGGCGCTATGCCTGGCAATGTCTCCCAGCTCAGTAATCGGTGTGTTGACTCACCACTCAGAAACTAGAACAACACTCAAATTTTTTTTTTTTTTTTTAAATTTTTTTTTAGGGCGAAAAAGAGGGGTGCGGTTAATACACGAGGTCGGTTTATACACCGTTAATTACGGTACATGAAACAATAATGTGAACATGGTATTGATGCATACCCCAAGATCTGAAACTTTGTTGTCGTCTTCTTCTTCGTCAGGCAGAGCGGCAGATGGGACGATTGCTGAGAGGAAGGCATCGTCAGCATCCGTAGGGTGTTCCTTCAGTGCTACTTCTACTGTTATGGGTAAGTGTTCTGTACTCAACAGATTTCTCCGGGGTGCTTTCATGGGACGCTTGTCAGGTATGAGACCCTGGTATTTAGTACTGGTGGTAAAGGATCAAAAGTGAATAAAAGCATTTTTTTATGTGTTTTTTTGCAAGTACTAGCCAATTTTCTTATTACATAATATTCAAGGCTTTGGTTTTGCAAACCCAATAAAAAACACATGCACACATTCAAGTATGGTACATGTTTTTCACCAAAGAAGTTTTGGCTGCTCTGTTCAGGTGTAGGGGGAGGGAGGGAGGGAGGGGGAGGGGGGAGGGAGGGAGGGAGGGAGGGAGGGAGGGAGGATGGAGGGAGGGAGGGAGGGAGGGAGGGAAGGAGGGAGAGAGAGAGAGATACAGTATAGAGTGGTCAAGTGTGAGGTCATCAAAAAAGGGTTTTAGAGTTTCCAAATTTGAACTCCATATTCCGAAAGAGCATTAAAAAAAATGTCCAATTGATGAAAACCAAATATGTTAAATATTGGCTGAGATATGCCTATCCGATTAAATAGATTTCAATGAGAAAACACTGTTATTTTGCTCTGGTTCGTTATGTTGTGAACCAGAGCAAAATAATTGTGATTTCCTAGAATGTCCTATGATGTCACAGCTTCAGTACTCTATATTATAATTCAATTGTGAAGGAAAGGGGGATTGGCCATTTGCCAAGTCTTCTGCTTCAACCCGAAACTTACATGCTGGAGGCAGGCTACTCTGTTAGCTCCCCAAGGTCATTGAGGATAAACCTTTGTGTTCAATTTAGTTCATGAAGTTCAATTTAGAGCTGTACAGTATTGCTTGAAATAAAGCAACACTCTCACACTCTTTCATGTATTATTCCATAGACCGGTATATGATTAGTGGCATCATGAAAACATCTATGACATGACATTGTAGTGTAATCTCAAGTGTACCGTATTCCATATTCCTTATGAAACACCGAAAATTAGTTGGTTTACCTGTCGGTGGTCCCTGTTTTCTCTTTGTCAGGTAGCTCAGCTGAAGTCTTGGAGGTACTCCTGAGAAGAGGGGCTCCACCGCCATCAGAAACACTATCATCTGATGTGTCACATGTACAGGGACATGTTTTTACAGGTAGGCTCACTGGTGTGGTACGTGTAGCATTTTTTCCAGGACGCAATCTTTTACTCTTTCGCACCATGATGTAACGTACCTACATACATGTGTATTGAGGAGAAAATGAAATATAACTCAGTGAAACCCTATCTTTTTTGTTGATACAGCTCAAAGAGTGGAATATATACAGCATTTGTTTTCAATGGTCATAGGTTTCTATCTTTACTGCAACAACAAAAATTACAATTTGACAGTAAAAAATACAAACACACTAAAACAAACACCTAACAGGAAAACAACAAAAAACCCAATAATCCCTAACGGAGGGAAGTAACTCTAACCCCTGACAGGAAAAAAAATCAAAAAAATGGAACTCTTACCGTGACAGGAAACAAATCCAAAAAGTGGAACTCTCACCCTGACAGGAAACAAATCAAAAATATGAAAATCTAACCTTGACAGGAAACAAATCCAAAAAATGGAACTCTAACCTTGACAGGAAACAAATCCAAAAAATGGAACTCTAAACCCTGACAGGAAACAAATCCAAAAAATGGAACTCTAACCTTGACAGGAAACAAATCCAAAAAATGGAACTCTAACCTTGACAGGAAACAAATCAAAAAAATGGAACTCTAACCTTGACAGGAAACAAATCCAAAAAATGGAACTCTAACCTTGACAGGAAACAAATCCAAAAAATGGAACTCTAACCTTGACAGGAAACAAATCCAAGAAATGGAACTCTAACCTTGACAGGAAACAAATCCAAAAAATGGAATTCTAACCTTGACAGGAAACAAACCCCAAAAATGGATCTCTAACCTTGACAGGAAACAAATCCAAAAAATGGAACTCTAACCTTGACAGGAAACAAATCCAAAAAATGAAACTCTAACCCTGACAGGAAACAAATCAAAAATATGAAACTCTAATCTTGACAGGAAACAAATAAAAAAAAAAAATGAAACTCTAACCCTGACAGGAAACAAATGAAAAATATGAAACTCTAACATGATAGGAAACAAATCCAAAAAGTGGAACTCTAACCTTGACAGGAAACAAATCAAAAATATGAAACTCTAACCCTGACAGGAAACAAATCCAAAAAATGAAACTCTAACCTTGACAGGAAACAAATCCAAAAAATGAAACTCTAACCCTGACAGGAAACAAATGAAAAATATGAAACTGTCACCCTGACAGGAAACAAATCCAAACAATGAAACTCTACCCTGCTTTTTTTTCCCCCACATGCTTTGGGCATTTTTTGGTGGCGATATTAATAGTTTTTGTGTATGTGACAATGAAAACCGCTAAGTAGCTTATTACCCAGTGCTGAGCTTCCATGATGAAACGCTCAAACCTTGCAAGTATTATTACCTTGCCATTCCTTTTATTCCAGATCTGTCATAGGAAAAGCTGAAATCATTACAGCCCTGACACACAGATGGATGAAATGGTCCTTAACATCGTATGTCCTTAGATCAATAGGCATTCATACATTAACTTACTTTTTGAGATCATGGAAATCTTTGTCAGGTCTGTGCCTGTAGCACGGGTGAGGGATCTACAATGAAACTGGGGTTCTAAGCAGGCCTTTGCTACAATGTATAACTACATTCTTGAATGCTGGATGCAAAAATTAATTATACTGTCTAATGTTATATATGCAATCACACAACCTTGAGAAAATGGCTAAGGAGAAAGAGAATTTATATTTTAATAATTGATACTTACTTTTGGAGAATAGCAACCCAGGTAGAATTGTGAGCTGGGTAGAACCAAAAAAGAGTAAGTGCGTATACCTCTGGTTCGTGATCTGCGTAGCACACGGAGCGACCGACCAGCTGATCTTTAGAAATATTGTCTGTTGTGCGTTGTCTGTTGTGCCATATATACTCTACCGGTATATAGTTCAATGATTATTAGTCAATTGAGCGCACGTGGGCACACACTTACCGTATTGTGTGCGAAGATCGAAGCATTGTCACCGTGCTTGTGTACATCTTAACCAGCTTAAATTCCAACACCTTTTTTCTGCATTCTTTATGATATTCTGCAACCTGTTTATTTTCATATGTTTCGGAAAGCCATGTAAACAGAGAAATATTGGTACGTTTTACTTATATTTTAGAAATTACAATCTCTGTTTAAATTTTTTTTTCATGGTATGTTTAAAGATTACTGGTATATTGGACAATTCATCCTTCAGTTGCATCATTAGTATTCAAATTTGTTTAAAGATGACTCGGTTAATTATGTATTTCGCCAGTAATATTGAAGAAGAAAAAAAAGATATTTGATATGAGTTGAGTCTTATCAGGAAAAAAGAAAAAGAAATGCACTTTAGAAAATGAAAAATACAGATACACTGTATGAAGGAAAACCTTTTTATTTGCAAGGATTTGTATGAAACGGTATTTGTATGATAAGACTAAACAGAAGCCATGATATTACAAGAGGAAAAAGTTCCAGCTGTTCCCTCTTTCATGATGTCAAATATGATTTGTGAGCCAATTTTGAATATCAAGAAGGAAATGAAACCGCTAAAAAAAGTATTGAAGTGCTTAAAAATATCTTTTAATCTGGAATTCGTAAAAATGTTAACTGTAATCCAGTTGATATTTCATGTGGACTCTATAGCTACTGTTAAATATCAAGTATCAAAATCTTTTTTGATGTGTCACCATCCCAACAAAATTTTGGTGACAAGATTGTCGACAAGAACACTAGTAGGAAGTCAAATGACAAAGAAGTGAAGGTCAGTTGAAAAAAATATTTCTATGCATCCTTGATTCTGTTGAGAACAACATTAGGAAGCAACTGTACTGTACTATTTTTAGGTTAAATGCACTTTTGATAAACAATCCTGCAACCAGTACATGTCAATTGTTTGTGTTGAACATGTCTCCTTCAACATGTACATATATTTGTTCTCTCAATTCACCAATTCTGTTATTTCTGCTTTTGTCTCATTCTAGATCTCTCTCTCTCTCTCTCTCTCTCTCTCTCCATCCCCTTTCTTATCTACCTCCTTCCTTCCCTCTCTCCCTCCCACTTAAGGTATTTTTTATTTACCATCTACCTTTCTTTCTGTCCTTTTGAAAAATTCTGTTCCGATATTTTGCTGTCCAAAATAATATCTTAATTTCTACATGTTCATATTCTTGTGTAGTATTTGTGTACATTGTAAAATGTTCATAGTACATGATCAATCATGTCCATTATAATGATAAATGGCGGCGGCGAAACCAAAGTATCCTCCAGCATAATGCTGTTGGGTAAACTGTTAGTGTACTGGTACAATTAATAATAATAATAATAATAATATGTCTTGTTCACCCAGGGTAGCCTCATCATCATTCATTCTCCCTTAGGGCCCTGCAATAATAAATATAATAGATGTTAATCTCTTCACAGAAAGCGTTTATTCCTCAGCTCATCCTGTGTAGAGAACAATACAAATGCTCCTTTGGGATTTGAATTTGGCCCGCTGTTGCATTGTGCAAGAATAAAACCCACAATCTGGAGGGAGCGGGAGAGGGAGAGGGTGAGGGGGAGTTGCCTCTATACATGTAGTTTGCAGGCACAGACACTCATAGCCATAGTGTGTATTATAGAGTGTGTGATGATTAGATATGTTTAACCAGTACAATTAAGAAATTGACATTGTCCTTAAAATCTACTTAAAACCAACCTCAAATCTTTCTCTAAAAATAGAACTAACTGTACAGCCATTTCTGCCTACAAGCATTTGCCAATCGGATGGAGAAAAACAAAAGAAGAGACAAATCTGTAATTCTTCAGGTTCAGTCGGTCTACATTCGGTTACGTTCTCCAATTTCTTCTTTTGGCTAATTGCGGTATCTATCTGTGTATATTCATACATTATTTATGAAATATTTGCCAGCCAACCTTATGGTTAGCAATTGTGGGGCCTCAGATACTAAAGAAAAGAATTTTGTTATTATTCAAATCAATATTTATCACTCTATTCCAATAGCATGTTAGAGCTGTTTTTGACCAAGACAAATCAGCTGATTAATAGGAAAACCCATCCAGAAGCATGACGTGAGACAGTAGCAGAAATAGGTGTCGCAACCTTCAGTGAATATCTTACAGCTATTGCCAATCCTTCGAATTACCCATCTTTGCCTTTCCACATTGTAATACACATGGACCTTCCTCCATTCATTGTGAGAGAATTATTAGACATGATAAGTCAAAGAGTGGAAAGGAACACTTTAAAGGGATCATGTAACACTGTTAAATCTGAGATGCATGGCCCTATGTGTTATCGGTGTCTGTGATATGGTGTTAAATTGAAGCCCTAAAAAAATTGAGATTCAAAATGATCAAGAAGTGCCTCAAAAAAGTGAAAATCTTTGAGTGACCGGTTTTACCATACTCATTTTCCTCAATAGACTGTAGTGTTATGAAAACCGTTTGTCAAATGCAAAATTTGATTTTGATTTCCAATCATAAATATCTTGAAATATACTTGTTGAACACCTTCACATACATAACATGTGTTCTCTGCCAAACAACAACCGTTGATGGATTTTATTGTTCGTCGCATGACAAGAATGCAGGAAATTGACCCACTGAGAGCACCATTGACTCATAGCAAATAAAATTTGAAGTTTTCCACACCCATTAATCAGACTGTAACTACGTGATTTTTATTGCATCAGTGATCAATTTTTTCAATGTCATTGTGCACAATGTTTAGAACACCCTCCCCGCTACTTCACTATTGTGCTGTATGCCGTGATCTGTTAAGCTATGCTATCTGAGTGTTTTCTATGGCCTTGGGAATTGGCAGAGGCTTTGATGTTTTGGCCTATGTATTATATTTTTTTTGGGGGGACACGTTCCTTTTTTCACCGTGTTTGTCGATATAAATGCAGCTACGTGTATTATCTCTCGGATCGCTTAAATGATTAATTGCACAGACGGCCTGTATAACAAAAAAAAAATCATTTAAAAGCGGAGCTAAAGAGGGCTCGGGGTGGGAGAAATATATATATATATATATAGACATTTTTGTATAGCACCATTGTTTATTATTAAAAGAACTCATGAAGCTGTAAGGCTTGTGTTTAATTGTGTTTTTTAATTTTTAAAATTCATGGTGAGAATGAATTTGACAAAAACGAGCCAGAGAAAAAATGTACTTGAGTAGGAGAGATGGAAGCTGAGAAAGAAAGACAGACAGAGACAGACAGATGCAGAGAGAGAGAGGGGGAGAGAAAGATCGGCTCGTTTAAATCAAGGACTCTTTGTATTTGAAGAGACACCATATTTGTAGTAATGTAACATTTGGAGGACGATCTTGAAATTTACTGCTTAGTAGAGGACCTACATTTTTCAGAGCAAATAGAGCACGGGCCTCGGGTTTTCGTTATGCAAGTGGTTGTCAAGTGAAAAGAGTGGTTGTCAAGGGAAGTCCTCGGTACCCACCCACTCATCCACAAACAGAGACAGAGACTAGGCGACAGAGAGACAGGAGAGAGAATGTTTGTGAGAGAGAAGCTTGGTGTGTAGAATTTGAATCATATATTACTTTTTTTTCTTTTAAACAAAATTAAAAGATTGAATGGCAAAAAAGGTAAAAAGTTAACAATAAACCTGCAAGATTGTTTGACAGAAATGATTGGAAAATTGAACAATAAAGCTACAAGGCTGTTTGGCAGAAAAGGCGTGAAACCGTTAATACTCTGTTATTATTGGAGGACAGTGTACATATCTGTTATTCGCTCCCTTTGTCCTAATTCTACTCCGTGTGTGATCCGTGCTAATTCTTAAAAGAAGTGTGTCAATAGTGATATCAACAAAACTAAAAGATTGAATGGCAAAAAAGGGAGGAAAGTATTTAACTACAAGGCCTTGTTGGCTACATGAAAAGGCGGGAAACTGTTCATCTCTGTTTTTCGCTCTCTTTGTCCCTCTACTCCTTGTGTTCTATTTTCATCTTTGTGCTGGAATTCTTAAACGAAAAATGATTTCCCCCGTACCACCATGTCCGGTCACAGAGCAGAAATCGATGAAGCAAAACAAGAGTTCAGGTGAACTATATACAGATTGAGTTTGGAGGGATAAAGAGACATAATGAAAAGGATATGAGCAATATATATTGTATGCAGAAAATGTGGGAATAGTGAAGAACAAAATTAAAACATCACTGATGGCAAACAAGGGTAGGATAGTTAGCAATAAAACTACAAAGTTTTTTGGCAGAAATGGCGGGAAAACAGGCAATAAACTACAAGATTGTTGGGCAGGAAAAACAGAAAATTTTAATAATAAATGATTGTGTGGCAGAAATGATGGGAAAAATGAACAATAAAACTACATAACTATATGGCAGAAATCATCGGGCGGGAAAAGTTAACGATAAACCTACTAAATTCTATAGCGGGGAAAGTGAACAATGAAATCGTTTGTTTGGGACAGTTACATTGTGTACATAATGTATTGACAGGAATTGACTCTCCCATCCAGGGAAAATGGCAGAAATAGAAGAAAAAAAAAAAAAAAAAACTGACGTCCCGAATCCGTCGTCAAAGGGAAGTTGTTCTTTTGAGTGTCCTCGGTATCCACCCACATACAAAGACCATGCAGCAGAGAGAGAACATATGAGAGGGAGCAGCTTACCATGGTGTGAAGAATTTGAAACAGTAACATCACATTTTTTCTCTCCAACAAAATTATAAGATTGAATGGCAAAAAAGTTTGGAAAGTTAACAATAAAACTGAGGCTGTTTGGCAGACTTAGAAAAGAAGGGAAACCTCTACTTTCTATTATTGGAGTACATATCTGTTTTTTGCTTCCTATGACCCTAGCTCTACTCCTTGTGCCCTCTTTTCATATTGCTTTGTGCTAATTCTAAAGAGAAATTTCCCCCGAACCACCATGATTGTTTGGTCACAGAGCAGAACTCGTTGACGCAAAACAAAAGTTGAGGTAAACAATATACATTTACCATTTGGCGGGATAGAGAGAGACATAATCCAAAAGATATGAACAATAGAACTACAATGTTGCATGCGGGAAGTGCGGGAACAGTGAAGAACAAAATTAATAGATTCAATTCAAAAGTTAACAAAACTATAAGGCTGTTTGGCAGAAAAGGCGGGAAAACAAGCAACTGAACTACAAGATTGTTTGGCAAAGAATGCGGGAAAAGTTAAAATTATACAAGATTGTTTGGCAGAAATGGTGAGAAAAGTGAACAATAAAACTACAAAATTCTATGGCAGAAAAGGCAGGAAAAGTGAACAATGAAATTGATGGTTTAATTGGGACAGATACAATCGGTACATATTATATATGGGCAGGATTCAACTGCTGTACAGGTGAAATGGCATGCAGGAAAAGAAAACGGCAAAAGTTCATGCTGGTTGCAGTCAATGAAATTGTATTTATCACATGGTTTTTCTATCCAAATATTCATTCAGAGAAGTGATGGATCTAATTCCAGTATGACAATATTTTTATATAAGCTATTCTTGTACAGGCAATAATGTACAGACACTTAGAAAGCCTATGCTTATCCAACATATTGTAATGGAACTATTACATGTATAGCCGTTAAATCGTATGTGTATGTTTGAGAATCGAGACACACACGTTTGGGGGAATGTAACTGCACAAGGACGATCTGCATACACCAGAATGTGAGAAAAGTCAATGATTTTTGCTTTTAGTGTAAATGCAGCTGTCTCTCTTTATCGGTTTAAGAATAACAGAGCAAACTTTGATAGAGTTGTGTTACTATTTTCTTGATCTTTGTTTTATAGAATATAATTTCTGACCTCTTTGACATTGGCTAATACTGTGCAATATTTTAATCCTCTTTTAGTGCCTTTTTTTTGTCTTTTCCTATTAATTGGTACTTGTTCTCTCTCTCTCTCTCTCTCTCTCCTCCTTCTCTCTATGCTTCTCCCTTCCTTCTTCCACCCCTCCCAGCGCTTCTCCTTCATCCCCCCTCCCCTCCCTCAACCCTTCTCTCATCCTTCACATAATACGTGTCATGGCAGATCACAAGACAAGAAAATAAATAATCTGAATTGAGAGATTTTCTGTTCAGCAAGACAAAAACTTTTAATGCAGAAACCATTGATACAGCTCGAAACACGCAAGAGTACACATGATTACAATGCTACAACTTGCAAGTTAAGACATCGAAGGACAAATGAACCCTAACAGTCCTGTGCCTCTCTCTCTCACACACAGTCTGAAATACAAACCTTAATACAGACATACAACAGGAGACACAAATGCATGCATCCACACACACACACACAAAACGCTTGCAACCATGCCAAACCATTCGCTTTATCTTTGGTCTCTCCTTGCTTTCACATTACTCCATTTTACAGTCTTTCCATCTCTCTCTCTCTCTTTCTCTCTCTCTCTCACCCACACACACACACACATGATACTAGTCACACTCCAAAAGCAAACGTATATCATCTATATATTACACATTCTATTGAATTCATTTTCGAGAATTGGGTAAAATACAATTTTTGTCCCTACCACAATTTTTTTCACTTTCTGGAGCTCAGATACAAAGATCATGATTCCATACATCAAATAACAAATGTGTTTTCTGTTTGAGAATCTGAGGTAAAAATGCATCACGGGAAATGAGGTCCAATTTATAGAACTAACCATGAATCGGAAGAAATCCCTGCTTTTAAACAGAACCATTGTCATTTTTCCAGTCATAAAATCAGAGTAAAATCTTCGGTAATTTCAACACGGAAACGTGTTGTCAAATTGCACGTTCATATGAGTAACATGTACAACAATGTTATAAGAGCAGCCCTGTATATAAAATTTGGTGATTTCCTTTTTAAAAATAAGAGAACTTCAACACCGTTCTACAGATAATATAAGAGAGATTTTTGTCCCTTTGTTTTGCAATTTAAAAATGGTGAGTTATCCTGGATTTCTTTTTGCAGACAGTACTTTTATAGCTATATTTCCATTCAATGCCTGTAAGAACAAAAATGAAGACAGAACAAACTTTGCTGCTGATAGTTAAATAGTGGTATTGCATTGGACTACAGTATTTCGCCATAGGAGGCAGATGCATAATTTCACACACAATGATCTACACACGTGGGACTAGGCCTATTTGAATATAAAGCCTGCCAATGCAATGAGTATATTATGGAGCTTGAATTGCGAATAACCTAGGCATGTTCATAATTTTATGCATATCCTTCACCCTTGGTGGTTTGTGAATTAAGAAATCAAAGCAGAGGATCTATGAATTTTAAATCAGAAGGTAAAGAGGGACTTCGCAAGTACCCTAACCAAAGATTCTTCCATACAGGAAAACAGTTTCTATTACCGCTACGAGGCGATGCATCGCAGAATCCACCAAATTTGTGAGAATCTTAAAGTAATTATGTACAGATGAGAACGGAGAGCTATTTACAGCAACGTCTTACGCACATATATATGACTTTCGACAATGGAACAAGTTAAACGCTGAACCTTTTGCACATATTCTTCAAACATTAGACAATGATACTTCTAAAAAGTAGCTTAGATTAAACCTGAGAACAGAGAGTTATCTTTCTTTTTTTTTAATCTTTTTTTTTTCTTTTTAGTTTACATCTAGTTATACACATATTACACACAGGAGAACATTGAAAAATATACATTTTGGAAAAAGATCTCTTCAATAAATAAGTGATGGGAATTCAAATTCATAAAATTAAAAATCAAATAAGTGAAATACTTTAAATTTATAGCGAAATTCATTTTAGACTTCATATTGTTGAAGGAAAAAAAAAAAATCATAATTTGCACTATCTATGCATATTGTGACTGTATTCCGTTCATTGTCGATACATCCTCAAGAAGGGGATTGTCTTGACCCAGTCTATCGCTTCAAGGAAAAAGAGCAAGGAGGGAAAAAAAATAATAATCTCGCACAATCTGCATGATATAGGCTGCTTTCACATTCCTGATGTAGGTAGAAAGGGATAATGAGACTGCCTTGAATAACAAATTTCGGTAAAAGGTGACTCAAAATATGAGAAATTCATAATCAACGATCCCAGTCAACTTTTAGGTGTTGTATGGATATAACACGGCGAACCGCGCCGTTCCTTTTATGATGGTAAGCATAATAAGCTTTACGTTTCTGTTTCTTATAACACAGTGCTCAATGAATACGCATTGTTCTTGCTCTGAGTTGCCATTCATTTACCTGTCTAAAAAATTGCGGCGGTTCTTTTGCCCTAGTTAACCATATCACATCTTAACAAGCCTTAAATGTTTATGAATATATCTTCTGGTCGGTCTTTGTATACCATGGATAGCAAAGAACTCAATTTCTTTGTATAGAGTTGATTTATAGTGCATCATATAACATCAACTTCTGACCATCTTCAAGAGTTTGTAAATACAAATTTGTCAACTTAATAAAAATCAAATGGCTTTTAAAAACACCCACAAAGAGGGAGCACTTCTACTTTATCAAGAGCAGATGGTGTTGCCTTTATGCACTACATCCTCTTGTCGAGATTTTGAGGTAAATGTTCTCAAATATCAGGAGCGAGACACTCTCTAAAATGTCCCTCTCCGTCACAGGCAACCACAAATTATTCCTTCTTGACTTTACGCTGCTACAACTTTCCTCGCTCTTTTCGCAGTCTGGCGACCCTGGTCATCTAAAACACTAGAGTTCAGAGAGCCAATTCATCAAAATCTTGCCTTTAATTTCCTTCTGTCTATAGTATACATTCCTAGAATCATTTCAATCTTCCCATATTGCAATCAAAATAACAGTTAATACCTCGGCCTCTCCTCTTACCCATCCTCTCACATACTTATATACAACAAAACAGGTCCTTCGAACAAGCTTGAACATGGATGTTAAACAAACAAACAAAAAAATAAAAGCACTGAGCTTTTTATTACCACAAATCTATTAAATAAATAACCATAACAATGCAAAAAAAATCAATCTGTACAACTTTTAAGAAAAAATAAAATTGGGTGGGACAAATTTTAAACTGCTCTCTTGGATGAAGATGGGTAAAAAGTAAGAAGACTTGCTTTGAAAAGGAACCAAAGTTTATCAAGTATATATACATCCCATGGGTAATTCTGAGACACATTTGAAATATCAGGAAAACATGTTCAGTCTCATCGAAGTTCCTTGGACATTAAATAGCTGTCTGGGATTTTTCAAGATTATGAACATCATATCTTGAATTGATGAGGGAAGATTCATAGAGAACGAACTTGCTTAACTTCTACGTCACAGAGGTAAGATTGGGTTTTACAGAAAAACTGAGTTTCTGTCCGATGCGAGAGACTCACAGTAGACCCCTAGATTACACACACTTCCACAAAATGAAATAATATTTGGCTGTTCCTAGTCTTAACGTCTGACTGAACATGAATTAAACATTAACACACAATATCCCATAATTCACAGCGAAGGGATCGTCTCTATCCCGTGCATGGTGTCTTCAAAAAGATTTTTCTTTCTCCATGAATAACTCATCAGCAATCCAAATCTAACCGATTAAAGACTGTTCCTGATTAGCTAGACCTGCCTGAGTATGGATGAGACGCTGTCAGTGATTGGTCGAGACAGTAGTGGTGGAAGGAGAGGAAGCGGAGGAGGAAGAGGAATGCTCAAAGAGGCTTGGCGACAGCGTGGCTGACAGTCGCACCCACAGGTCATGCTTGCATCGAGGCAACCTTCTGAGGGACTGGATGAAGTCCTTGAACTGTGCCTGCCCACCTGCCTGCATCGAGAAGGCCTTCTGTGCACTCTGGACCACGCTGATGAAGTCATCGTACTCCGGTGGCGTGATGTGATACATCCTTTGATGGATACACTGTATGTACATCTGGACACACTTCTGTACGATCGGACTCAGGATGGGGGAGCGTAGATTGGCCTGCACCGATGTGTGGTTCATAGACGCCAGGTAATGCGCAGCCTCCCATGTTATTGTATGTAGAACAAACGGACTCACTACGACGCTTAGTACACATGCACAGAACTGTTGAACATAACTTACACCTGCAGGTGGAAAAAGAAGAGAGAGGAAGGGTAAAAAAAAAAAAAATTCATACATGTACAAGTAGGTCCAAATTAAAGATAAAGACCAGTTATGGTCATGCAATTGCATTGTGAAAGAACATTGTGGAATCTATCAAAAAAGGTTGAGCATCTAGCATATAAGTATTGGTGTGTACTGCAAGGTTCTGGAATCATCAAAATGATAAGAAATTTGGCCCAGTCTTGGTAAAGTTACAAGCACTGTGCACAGAAAGATTTATCATGGAACTACGCGACACATGCGCGCACGTTCCAAAACTCATCTTTACCTTTAACATGCAATAAACAAAGAAGATATTTGATCAGAAACAAAAGAATTATTCCTTGTAAGTTTTCTATTACATGAATATATTCATGGTAGACTGAGAAGTACTAGAAATGTTATACTAAAACAAGTGCTGATGAACTAGATCAATTCTTAGTTTATAAAGCAAACTTCAAAACCACCAGATCAATATGTTACTAACTTGATCCTTAATAAATAGACATGTATACAGTTGTAAAAAGTATAAAGAGAGTAAGGTTACAGAGAAGCATGACAAAGTGGCTTAAAATCTATTTCAGAAATACATCTGGCAAACTAATAAAAAATTGAATGACTTAAAATGTTTTGGATAATCTTGGATGTAGAAAGTGCGCAAAAGACTGAAATGAATAAGATACTTTAAAATTATGTACGAAGGTTGACGTGGAAGACTTACCTAATCTTTTAGCAATCTCCATGAGCCACTTGATGTCTTCACCGTACGGAGGATTGGGTGAGAACCTTGACTGTGTCCTCTCGTCGTGAACTCTCCTAGCCAGGGTATCGATACCCAACATGCCAACCCTGTAGGTGGCATGAAGATAGAACAGTCCTGGATGCTGCTGTGGGGCTATGGGTTGGGCCATGTTGGGGATGGGTTGCATCGGGTGCTGCTGCTGCTGCTGCTGCTGCTGCTGCTGCTGCTGCTGCTGAGGCATCACGTTGGGCCTGGCATGGATGATCGTCGGGGGCATCGGGTACTGGATGATGGGTCGCTGAGCCATGACCTGTCCAGGCGGAAGCTGCATGATCTGCGTGGGCTGGAAGGCCGTGCGGGGTACGGACACGGCCATCCCAGGCATGGCCACGTTGGCGTTGTAGGGACACGGACCGTGGTACTGGTGGTGAGGAAGCCACTGCATGTTGTGGGCATCTTGGGGCATCGGAGGCCGATGCTGCAGCCTGTGGTCTCCGACCGGCATCGCGTGAGGTGCGTTGCCAAATTGATGCCTTGCCATGTAGGGATCAACGGCAACATACTCCTGGTACTCGGGATGATGGTACACGATAGGTACCGCATGAGGCTGAGCCAACCTGTACGGAAGACCAACCACGCGTTGCTGTGGAACAATACCCCTGACAGGCGCGTTCACAAACGGCACCACAGGTCCGATCTCTTCTCCGGTCCCCTCGTCGGCCGCTACCACCTTGTCTTCGTCAGAGTCATGGTGCTGATGGTGGTGGTGCTGGTGCCTTTGGTTGCTATGGTTACCTTGTCCAGTGGAGTTGTCATGAAGCCACTCCCATTGCTTGGCGACGTTGAACAGGACTTCTGGGTAGACGTCTCCACCCTTGGCCGCACTCTCCACAGCAACACATGCCTTCTGTAACATCATGATGTCTTGCTCCTTGCACTGAATGGGAGATGATATATTGTATAATGGTATATTTGTAAAAGAAAGTCCAGTTCAGATTTCACAAGCTAACCCAAAATTATGAAGACACAACCATATCTGCCATATAGTACTTTCATGATATGTAAAAAAAGGAATCATGGGATAAATCAAATTAACTCTCCTAAAAAATGTGGATCAAACAAAAAGAAAAATGTACATGTGATGATTAGTTAACTCATCCATTTCCATCGATTTTAATCACAGATCAACATTACTTAATGTAACTCTGAAAATCAGATTATCTTTCTTTCATTTAAAAAATGGATAACTGAAAAAGTGGACAACATCAAATTTAGCTTTGAATAGGTCGTGCATATTACTAGCACTTTGAAAGTGGAAAGGGGGAAAAAGTACAAACTTCCCTTTAACATAGGAAACATTCCAGACCACACTTTTCTCGAATAAGATTTTGAGCAAGGAGATTTCAGATTTTAACAATGATTCTAAAAATGCTAACCTGCATGAGTGCCCTGTTCACATCTGTTGGGTTCAGAGCGTGGGCGTGGCTAAGACAAGACAGAGCCAGTTGGGCTGCTGCTCGCACCATGTTGGGGTCACGACCTCTGGAGGCCCTGTCAGCCAATGAGGCGGCTTCTGTAGGTGTAAGGTGCCCCTCCCATGTCTCCACCAGCAGGTTGATGGCTGCGCTTCCGATCTCCATTGCTTGGCCTGAACACAAGAGGGAGGGATGTATGAAAAAAGATTCAGGATGGTTGGTTTGTTTTCCATGACTGCTATTAAATAAACATGTGTTTGCTTGTATGTAAGCAACAAGGGGACCTATGGCTTTAAGTCCTCTCTGAGTGTCTTTGAAATGAAGATAAATGCCTTACCACAGGGCACTAGCACATTGAATTGGTTTCTGACCCAGAACCTCCACGTTACGAGACTACAGCTCTACCACTGAGCCATTGTGCCTCATTAAAAAAAAATATTACGACAGGAGCTTCTACAGCGATTAGAATGTATAGTTAAACTCCCATACATAGGACCATGATTAGAATAGTTTCCCCACAAGAATTCAGTATTTAAAGCAAAATATTTCCTTGGTTTATTCATGGTGCATCAAGAATGCTCAGGTTGTGGAAATTGGCTCTTCCAAGAAAAAGGTTATATACAGTCAAACCTGTCTGTAGTGACCACCTATGGGAAACACAAAAAGTGGTCTATGTAGACAGATGGTCACTAAAGCAGGTTTGACAGTACTAACAAATAAGAGTCTTTCACCAGTTTTTTAATGACCATTTTCATAGCAACAAACAAAGCAAAAGGTTTGGAAAGTGCTGAAGGATCTGAGCAAAATGAATAAAAGAAAGCAGCGGAATTTGAAGAGAAGGAAACACTCTGGGTTACACCAACCTGTAATCCAGGAAACATGAGAAGAATACGTCCTGGAGAGCCAGTTGGGTGTGACCGCATTGTGAAGTCTCAGCGCGTACAGTCCTATCTCAAACGCGCACAGATGAAGGCCTCGGTGGGGCCCGGAGTGGTTGGAGTTGGTACACTCCTGGGTGAAGAGCGCCGTGCTGCTTGAACCGCCCGCCCTGTTCAGAACTGTCTTGGCCAGCTCGAAGAAGAAGTGGGCAGAGGCCTCGCTGGGCTGGTTGGGGACTGTCGGGCAGTTGTCGTTACGACCTCCTTTACGACCCCTTCTGCAGGAAATGTAGAGGGTGGAGAGGAGAATGGTGTTTAGCATCAACTTGTATGGTTTATAGACCTCATATAAGCTCATATTCCTATAGGAAATATTCAATACTTTTTCGAGATTTGGACATTATGTTTGATGCTGTTTCAGAAAATGAAGTTCAAATTGAGAAATTCTAAAAAAAAATGTTATGATGTCACAGCTTCGGTACTCTATACAAGCTTTGTTCTCATTCAGACCTCACCTGAGCTGACCTCAAATAACCCATATTGACCTTTCACCAGGTACATTATCTAGACTCACCTGTTAGCTTTGCCTGCCGCTATACAAGCCTTGTTCTCATTCAGACCTGACCTGAGGTGACCTCAAATAACCCATATTGACCTTTCATCAGGTACATTATCTAGACTCACCTGTTAGCTTTGCCTGCCGCTATACAAAATAATAATAATATTTAAGATTTATATAGCGCTGGTATACAAGTACAGTTTCTAAGCGCTTTACAATTCACTATGAATATGACTGACAAAGAAAGCGGACAGAATATACAGTTCCTCAGGTAGATAAAGGAACATCCCTTCACTGCTATTATGTACAAATGTGTTAAACAGGTGTCACATGCATATTCACCTTTTTACATAATAGCAGTGAAGGGATGTTTCTTTGTCTACATGAGGAACTGTATATTCTGTCCGCTTTCTTTGTCAGTCATGTTCATAGTGCTTGTTCTCATTCAGACCTGACCTGAGCTGACCTCAAATGACCCAACCTCACCTTTCATGAGGTACATTATCTAGACTCACCTGTTAGCTTTGCCTGCCGCTATACAAGCCTTGTTCTCATTCAGGTTCTCAGGTGCTACGGCTATGCTGACTGGGTTAGCACGCATTAGCGACACAGGTATACTTTGCCCTGGACTTCTACAAAATTGACAAAAGAGAAATAAAAAATGAGGAGTTTATTTTATTTCATTCCATTATAATGAAAGTACACTTTGTAAACATTAGAATTTATGGTTATCACATATTTTGAAAGGACTGGGAGTACTTGAAAACTATCCATAACACAGCAGATAATAACGATTACAACCACTAATAGTAAGAAATATAAATCACTCTCTAATAAAAACTTACTGATTGAAATGTAAACTTAAAGCGGGACTGCACTACTTGTAGCTACTTGCGCCCTCTATATAGCCAACAATGCCAAAGCGGACCCAATGATGTTAATTGAGAGCTGATTTGATGAGATGAGAACCACCTGCCAGTGAATACAAAGGGAGGTCTAATCCCCCCTGACCAAACTAGTGCAGAAAGGCTTTAAATCATTCATGCACATGAATCTTTCTCAAAAGTAAACTTGATAAGTAGCTTCTTGTCTTGACAAAAAAAGACAGTCTGCACCCATTTTGATACACTGTAGATTCAATATACCAGCAACATAATAGACTAAACTTGAATTCATACCAAATAGTTGTGAATCTTTACTCGAAATTACAATGAATTTGAATGTTTTGGAAAGCAATAACTACAAGGTTTGTAGTCTTACTGAAGCTTAACTTGTAAAGTCTTTGAAAAACAATAACTACAAGGCCTGTGTGAAAAATGGAAAAAGAAGCTAAGAGATCTGTGATTGTCAATGTCAAACTGTAAATTGTACTCCAGCATCATTCTACCATCTACTTACGGTTCAGCCTCCCGTAGCTTCGGCCTAGCGCCGGTTGCTCTCTCCCCTGAACTGCTGGAGCTGACCGAATCGCTGGAGTTACCGCTACTCCCGCTGTCGCTACCAGGTCCATGGTACCTTCCCCACCCCCCTGGGGGTACTCGCCTCGCTAGGGTGGGGGAATTGTCGCTGGAGGTTGTCTCAGGTGCACTGCTGTCTATACTAGCCATACCTGAAGGGATGACAAGAGCACAAATATGACTTGTAGGAATGATTAGAGGCATGCATCTGTAATATTGTTTTTACAATTGCAATGCTGGAGCTTACACTGATCCTAAATATGACTTTTACATAGAGGTGTCATGGTAGAGTGGATACGTCGCTGGACTGTCGATCACAAGGTCTGCTGTTCGACATTGATCTACATTTGCCACACTCAACCCAGGTGATGTAAATGGGTACCTGGCAGGAATTAATTCCTTGAAAAGCTAGAGCGACGTAATGGCAGCCGTGCTAAAGCCAGGGTAATAATCTCCCTCTGCACCTCAGAATGGTTTACTAGAACGATGGCGCATTACAAATGCTGTAGTATTAAATACTATATTCTAAAACTACCAAAGCCCATTTTGAGCATGAAATAAAGTACTTCTTATCAAAATTCTTTAATTGCTTCTTACTGGGATGATTGCAATCAAACTAATAAGATAATTAAAGATAAGATTAATAACTGCTGTTTCAAATGATCACAGACCATAATCAGCATCCATGTACTTCTACATGAACTACAAATAAGACTATGATGAAAATATATTTACTCAAATTTCTTGCTTTTAGTTTTATAGAAAGAATAAGCAGAAAATTACATATTAGTGAAGTCATGCTACCTATCAAGTAATAAATGTAAGTATTTCAATAAGAGAGATACGTTGTAAGGATTCTTACCTTTACTTTTCCTAGGGTGTCTGCCGAATATCCTTCCCCAGTAGCCGATACCAGTGGTTGTCGAGGGGTGGTTGGCTGCACCTGGAGGCCCGTGGGGAGGGGG